>NC_138376.1:45170906-45196511 GCF_054177405.1 Leptonychotes weddellii | reverse complement strand
ATGAGAGAGTTGTTGCTCTTCTTTTCTTCGATCTCCTGTTGAGTTTGTAGGTGTTCAGAATGGTTTGATCCCTATTCAGCTGAATTCCTGAGAGGAGACGAAATCCAGGTCTCCTACTCCTCTGCCATCTTGCTCCGCCCCCCCATAATCTTAATTTTAAGGTATACTCATATACCTTAAATTAGCTTATGCGTTTTGCTTATGCATAAGCTTATGCATTTCACCAATAAATATGCCAGAATTTTTTAAAAATCCATTTTATTATGTATGAACATTTGGATAGTTTCTCTCTCTCTCTCTCTCTCTGTCTCTTTCTCTCTCTTTTGTTTGTTTTGCTTTTATGAACAATACTACCGTGAACATTCTTGTGCCTGCTTACTGGTGCTGGGCCACAGGGAATGGGAATGAGAATGTTCAACATTTTTAGATAAATTGTTTTTCTAAACAGAAACTACATAAATTACCTAGTATGTTATTATAGTCCTTATTACTCCACATTCTTACCAAATAATCAAATATGAAATCAGATTTTATTGTGGTTTTGATCTACATTTTTATGATTACTATTGAGATTTCTTATATTTTCATATACTTATTGGCTGTTGCTATTCTCTCTTTTGGGAAATGCTTGTGTGACTTATTCTTGTTTTTCTACTGCGTTGTCTTTGGCATTTATTTGTAAGGGTTCTTTATATATTTTAAATATTAACCTTTGTCATTTATATTTGTTTCTTAAATTATCCCCTGGCTTGTGGTTCGTCTTTCATTCTTTTTTGATGTCTAGTGAATATAGGTGATTCTTTGAATGTGGCAGAATTTGTCAGTTTTCCTTTTATAGAATGCGACTTTTGTGTTTTTAACTAAGAAATCCTTTCCTATTCTGAGGTAATAAGAAATTTTCTATAAGGTGCCTGCGTGGCTCAGTTGGTTAAGCGTCTGTCTGCCTTCAGCTCAGGTCATGATCCCAGGGTCCTGGGATGGAGCCCTGCATCCAGCTCTCTGCTCAGTGGGAAGCCTGCTTCTTCCTCTCCCTCTGCCCCTCCTTCCTCCCTTGCCCCCTCCCCCCACCACCCTGCTGGTGCTCTCTTTCTCTCTCTCTCTGTTGGTATCTCTCTGTCTCAAATGAATAAATAAAAAAAAAATTCTTAAAAAAAATCTTTCCATAAGTTTTTTTTTTTTTTTAAGTTTTTTTTAAAAGATTTTACTTATTTATTTGAGAGAGAGAGTGAGAGAGAACACAAGAGCGGGGTGAGGGGCAGAGGGAGAAGCTGATTCCCCACTGAGCAAGAGAGCCCGATGCGGGGCTCTATGCTGGGCTTAATCCTGAGACTCCGCGATCATGACCTGAGCTGAAGGCAGACGCTTAGCTGACTGAGGCACCCAGGTGCCCCTAAAAAGGTATTGTTTTTCCTTCCACATCAATTGGCCAGGAACAGATCTTATGTATGGTATGTGAAGAGATTTAGGTTTTGGTTTTTTTTTTTCCCCCTTCATGGATTACCCTTTAAATCAGTGCAATATATTGAGCCTATTCCTGTCCACAAGTGTGCAATACCAGTTCTTTGATATATCAGGCTTTTATGTGTGTGTAAATCAATTTTCAAGCTCTCTGGTCTCCAGTCTTTCTTTCTGCCAGCCTATATAATACCAGCTTAATTTTTGTTGCTTTTAAATTAAATTCTGATGTGTAAACATCTAAGGCCTCTGTTTCTTCCTCCTCCTCAGGACCATCTTAGATTCCTTTGGTCCTGTTCGTCTTCATAAAAATTGACTTGATATATTATTTGGAAAGGAATTAAAATCTTTATGAGATTGAGTACCCTATCCTGTACATGGCATATCTTTCTATTTAACTCTTCTTTAATTATTTGCAAAAAGTTTCATGCCTTTTTTTTTTTTTTAAGATTTCTTTGTTCATTTTAGAGAGAGAGAGAGTGTGTGAGGCATAGGAGCAGAGGGAGAGGGTGAGAGTCTCAAGCAGACTCCCTGCTGAGTGCACAGCCCAACAGGGGGCTCAATCTCATGACCCATGAGATCATGACCTGAGCCGAAACCAAGAGTTTGATGCTTCACTGACTTCACTATCCAGGCACCTCTCATGCTTTTCCCTATAAGTCTTCCACATCTTTTAGGCTTAGGCGTCTTACATTTTTTTGTTGCTTTAATACGTGATGCACTTTTAAAAAATTATTAATATAATTATTCTATATGTTTAATTACTATGAAGTGTCTAGTTGTGGATTTATTTTTCTTTATTCTACTCTGAATTTTTAAGATTTACTAAATTTGTGGGTTAGCATTTTTCATCAATTCTAGAAAGTTTGTAATTTCAAAAATTTCTTCTTCTCATCCATATCAACTGTCCCAGACATGTATGTAGCCTGTTAAAAATCAAGCATTAGGCAGCATGCATGTAAGGAGATATTCTAAGGAAAAGTTTTGGTTACATAGTTTTTTAACTTTTCTGGAATCACACTTTCTAATCATTTGAGGCTCCTGAAGAATTCCTTTATTTTATATTTGTGCATCTATAAAATTAAAAATATATATATTTTAAAATATATTTTGCCCTTCTTGCTTAGGTCTAATAGATAAAAAAAGCTTTCACTGAATTTCTCACCCATGGTCTTTCTGGAAATAACTTTTATTTTTTTCCCTTTTCTTTTTAAATCTTTATCCAACTCTAGACATAATTTTAAATTTATAAATTACAATATATATTCAGCTATATAGTAGGTTGAATATTCATGATATAGATTATATCACTTGCATGGGTTCCTAGAGAATCTGGCAAATTTACAACTCTTATGTAGAAACTAGCTATTATATATTACATTATAAAGTTAGTAACTTATAAAAGATACAAGTGAGATCATACAGTATTTGTTTTTCTCTGTCTAACATTTCACTTAACATAGTGCCTTCAAGATCCATCCATGTTGTCACAAATGGTAGGATTTCTTCATTTTTTTATGCTGAATAATATTCCATTATATATCTATATAGATAGAGATATATCACAGCTTCTTTATCCACTCATCCATCAGTTGACACTTAGGTTGTTTCTATGTCTTGGCTAATTGTAAATAATCCTACTATGAACATGGGGTTGCAGATAAGGATTTTTATAAGGATCAGAATCAAAAGTTGAACTAAAATTCAAAGTTATAGGGTAGGTGTTGAAGGTAGAATATAGAAAAAACTAATAGTTAAAAATAACAATCTATATTATGTCAGATTCTAAATTGCTTAGCTGATAAAAATAGAAAATTAAATTTAAAAATTCAATATTGAGTAATATATTCCTTTATGAGTAAATTTAGGCCTTTCAGATCATAAAGAAACAAAATATTGGATTACAATATATTGTTTTTTATTGTTGTATTAATCACAAGGAAGGTTCTTTGAAGTACAATATTAAGCCTGTCAGATACAAATGGATGTTAAAAGGATTATAGAATAGAAAATAGGAATACATGCTTCTGAAATGCTCATTAGGTTGTATCAAAAATAGAAAAAGCAACCCAATAGGTCTGGTTATTTGACAGTATGGCTAATTTAAACCCACGCCATTATGCCAGTCTTGAATGCATTTAATTCTTCATGGTGAGTCCCTGTTACTTGACTTTTGAGTATTTGTTGACTCTGGCATTTTTCAGAGGTTATACAATTATAACATAACATGATAAATGATATAATAGGAGATATTGTATCATAATATAATACAAACTTTAAATAATACATTTAGCAAGTTGAATATATTTGTCATATACACAGAAGTACACTGTCAATGAAAAATCCACATCATGTTGTACTCTATATTTTAATGAAGGGAAGATTATTGGATACGAAGAATTTCAAAGGATTACAGAGAGCAGGAATTGCCACAAATGATTTATAATCACATTGGCATTGCCCTGTTTGAGGTTTATGAGATCATACTGTTTGATCAATTCCGAAAGCTACAAGGGAAGCTCTGTGTGTATAAGTTGCTGGGGTTCACTCTGGCAATAATATCTGTTATCTTACTTTTTCTTAAAAATGTTGTGACAATTCTAATGGTTATTTTTTAAATATGTAATAAATAGTTATATCTTCCATTATCCATGGCAAGATTGATTATAGATTCTTTCAGAATCCAGAGAAGATTATTTTGAAGAGACATGGAAAGAAAATAAGGTGTAATGCCAGCCTTGTTTTTTTCTTTTTTTTTATTTCTTCACAACACTTGCCTCTTCTTTATCATGATTGCTAGTTGATTGTGACAATTTTTAAGCTATAGCTATAGTTAAGTTGATGGCTCTACAAAAAAAAATATCATAAAAAGTCATGGAAATTTACGAGAAAGGTTTAATCATTCTTTGTGACATATATAGTGAAAGTCAGATCTCAAACTTCTTTTTACTCAATTTATGTAGTCATTTCACTACATAAGTAGAAAGAGTGAGTATGCTATTATATCCAAGACTTATTTGGCATACATTTTCCCATATATTTCTGAAATACGTAATTTAGAAAATTACTGGAATCCATGAGTCTTAAAGGGAAAAAAAAGCAGATGGAAGTTCAGGAAGGGTAGTCACCTATTGAAAGTTTATTTGGCACTATTATCATTACTGGAATTAGCATATTATATTATTACATGTGCCCCATAGCAAGATTGGAGCCAGGCTCATCAGCACAATATTTGAAGAGGGCCAGGAGCTTGCCTCTTATAATTGTTGTCATATTCTAAACAGAAAAAAAAAAAAAAAAACCAACTGTTTCTTCTCAAGACATTCCAGCAGCACTGTGTGTAAAAATACAGAAGGCTTAACAAAACCCCTGCGTTGTACTGCTGTCCTCAGTCTAACTCCAGCAACCCCAGGAGCGTGCCTTGACCTCTTTAAGTAACTGCAAGTCTTACAAGTCACTGCTATTGAAGTCTTAGCAAAAAATACACCAGGGGGTGGGGGGGGATATATATATATGATGGTTTTACAAAACACCACACAAACTCAAGTAACCTGGGAAGAAACCTAAATCTATTTTCTTCCAAAAACCTAAGAAGCACAAGAAATTCTCCAAGTAAAACTTACCACTAAAATAAGAAATACTTTACAAATATCTTTCAAAATACAGGAACTCTAATATGAGCTTTTCATCAAATCCAACAATTTTCTTCTATTTCTCAGGTAAATTAAAACGATGACATTTAAATAGGTTTATAAAGGTTTGGGGAACTTCCTTCAAACTCAGTCATCTGCCCTGAGTAAAAATAAATAAGTGACTATTACAAAGAAATAAAAATGAAGGAGCCTTTGTTTCTGTTATTAGCAGAGAAATACAATAGCCAGCAGATTTCAGACAAATCAGTTACCTGTTGTCCACCTCACTAGCAGTGAAAATTAGGAGACAAGAAAATGAATGAAATTCTAAAACACTAGGAAATTCAAATCAAGATGATATAAGCCAAAGGAGATGCTGATAGAATAAGGAGGCAGAAGAAAAATTTAGAGTATATGGTAAAATTGCCAAGGAGAGAACAACATTTCGCAACTTGACTTCAACAACTATATTTGGAAATTTGCAGATTTCTGGAGACTGTGCCAGAAATGGTGAGTTTTATCTTTAATAATTCTTCTCTGTATCTTTCATAAGAATAGATATTTATCTGTGACCATGGAAATCCTAAATAGAGACTAGCTTGCTCAGTCCTCCTTCCCGGCTTGGGGGAGACATGTGACTGGGTTCTGGCCAGTGTAAAATGTTCTATGGAGGCTTCTAAAAATCTTTCTAAAGACAGTGTAAAAGATTCTCTTCCTCTGATTCTCCATTCATTCAGCCAGCTGTCAGAAAAAGCAGATGCCACTGCATCGACCTTGAGGTCAAAGTTGTGCGGGATAAAGTAGCAATATAGAGGGAGCTGACATTTAGAAAACCACAGCAATCCTAAACCATCCACCTTGGTTTTTTGGCAAAAAGCAATGAAATTTCATCTTGTTTAAACTACCTCTATTTGGGGGTTTATGTTTCCTGACCCGCATCCTACTGGATACAGATATAAAATTCAGCAAATATAAAATATTGCTATTCTTGCTGTAGATGTATATCAATTAGTGTTTTTACATACAGCTAGAGCTACAGACATATATTTAACATATACATTTGATGTATATAGTAGTATACATATATTTGATATATATATCTGATGTATATGTTGATATACATTTGATGTATTTTGACATATATTCGATGTATATCAAATTGCTTAAGTAATCTTTGCTTTTCATTACATTTCTACATTCAGTAGATTCCAGGATGTCAGCAGGATGAAAGAAGAGACAAAGGACTTTGTTAATATTTTAGTTCATTTCCTTCTAGTCTTTCTTCCAGTATCTAGGCTCTTGGTCACACAAATGTAATTATGTGTATGCAACTGTTTCTTACTTTTCTACAATATTTTGTAGTGTTGATATATAATTTTTAATGGCTGTAAGTTGTTAAAGTATATGGCAAATACATTTAATGGTTATAAACTGTGAAGTTGGTAACTAATAATAGCTTTGTTAGGCAACAAACTCAATGATTAGATTTAGAGGTAGGCGCTAGAAAGCTGTAATTTAAGCAAGAACTCACCAAAATAACCTAAGGCCCAAGGAGCAGAGAAAACCAAAGCTGAGTCCATCGAGAAGGGCTGAGTCCAAGACCAAGGAAAGTAAAGATATCAAATACCAGCTCTATAAAGGCCAAAGGCAGGACAGACGGTCTGGTCACAGCTGAGAGCTCACAGCTCAAGGGCAACATCCTAACAGTACAGTACCCAAAAGTGTGTGTGTGTGTGTGTGTGTGTGCGCACAAGGGTAGAGAGAACAGGGCCTTGGCATTTTAGTAGCTTGTTCTTACTTAATTGGGTGTGGTAGGCAGAGTTAATTAAAGTGATCTTTAATAAACCATGGTCACATTTGTAGGGGGTTTTTAATTTTTCATTATAAATAATAAAAGTAAACACAATGCTGTACACACACACACTCAATTTTTGAGATTACTTCCATAAATCATTTAAGAGAAATGGAATTGCTGGGCCACATTCCATTTTATGTTTTTGTTATATCTCTTTATAAAATTTTCTTAATCACTTTCCATAAAAGTTCTATCAAATAAGACTGCCACCAGTAATCTTTTATCCCACTGGATATTATCAAATAATTAAAAGGAAAAAATATTTATTTGGCAAGTGATAAAATCAATGTTATTCTGGTTTACATTTCTTAGATTAATACAGAGGGTAGACATTTTCTTACAATTATAATTTCAGTTAAACTTCAATAAATTGTATATTAATATCTTTGCCTATCTGCCAAACAGACTGAGTTCCAATTCACTGATGTAGTAGTATATAAGGAATGAAACTTGGTGATTGTTTCTTTAAGACATATGTGTTAGTTTGCTAGGTTTACCTTAACGAAATACCACAGACTGGGTGGCTTAAACAACAGAAATTTATTTTCTCACAGTTCTGGAGGCTAGAAGCCCAAGACTGAGGAGGCAGCAGGCTTGGTTCTTTCTGAGGCCTCTCTCCTTGGCTTGCTGACGGCTGCCTTCTCGTAGCTGTCACATGGACACCCCTCCGTTTGGGTGTTGCCTGTGTCCTAATCTCCTTGTATGATGAGAACACCAGTCATCTTGGCTTAGGGTTTAGAGTTAAGGGTAAAATATTGTCATTTCACCTTAATTACCTTTTCAAAGGCCCTATCTCCAAATCCAGTCACATTCTGAGGTACCGGGGCAGGTTAGGACTTCAGCATATGAATTTCGTGGAGACACAGTTGAGCCCATAATATCCAAATGCCAAAAGGCAGGATTTACACTGTATTAAAGCAAATAGGATATATACTTTTTTTGCTCAGTTTTCCAGAAGAGGTTTTTAGACAAGGAAATAAAATAATCCTATTTGTTTGGGGTTCGTTAATCCTAACAACACTGCAGAGAGTAGACTGGATTAGAGAAAAAATGGAAAGGAGTGACCGGCTGGAAGGCTGCTGGAACAGCCAAGGGAGGGAAGCCCTGAGGTTCTCAACCATGCTGTGGCCAGGGGACTGGTTAAGAGGAACATTCAAGAGGCATTTTCTCTTTCTCTGACAAGTTATTTACAACCTCGTCCAACAAAAACAGGCCTAGAGCATATAACAAAATCCCTTTGGTAATGGCTTGTGACAAGAGTGATGTAGGAGGGAGGAGGGAGGTCAGTGTTCTAAAGCATCCTTGTTGCCCTGGGTTCTCTTAGGCCCACCCCTGGGGAACTCACTACCACTCCCTTCGGAAACATTGCCTCAGCCTCCCCTCAGCAACTGTCTGAACTAAATTGAGAGGAGCAATTTGATATTTGAAATCAGACTAGGGCCTGAAATTATAGTAATTCAACTTTAATAGAAAAAACTTTTGTGTGTTTTAAATAAATTTTGGGTCAAATGACCCCGATGACTGACTCTGAACTTTTCAAAGAGCGGGTGCCTAAAATCCTTTGTGGAAGTGTGTTAGTATAAGTTATAAGCAAACCATACTTGGGTACTAAATCAGCAACCACATGGCTAGAGAAAGCTGGAAATATTAACAGAAGTCTGAAAACTGGAATAGACTAATTTTTCAGAAGTGTAAATGTGTTTCCCAATAGTACAATAAAAATGACAATTCTTTTCCTAAAATACTAAGTTATTCACACTTAGGTAAGCAGGCCATAATAGTGGTAGGGCTGGTCAAAAAGCAAGTGCCGTGGGAGTTTATTAAAACAGTAACTGAGCTATATTGGAAGTCTGACGTGTGGGTACGAGATTTTGGACTCAGCATTTATATTAGTGTTCTCATGGACATTCGGATGGTCCTTGGATATTGGTACTTCCCTCCCAGTCAGTGAGCCATGGATTTTCCCACAATGACAACTGTGCAGTATGCAATTCTCTGTTTCCACCACATGGTGAAGGTTAGGTCTAGCAAACCTTTAAGCACAACGGAGATCTTAACAGGTCTTTATCTACTATAAAATTCTAAAGGGGCTTAATTGTGGTCTGTGATTCATATTAATAGCATTTTATGAATCTCATTGAAAGCTCCTTCTGTGTCTTTGGGAAAGATTTAGTTTAAAAACAAAAAGCCTCTTTTCTCCAAGGGACATTACTTGTCAGACCATTGAAATCCAAAGCCAGTGCTAAGGACAGATACATTTTCTTAGACCTAGCAAGGTAATGGTTAAAATCAGCCTATTATTAATAACCCCCAAAAAAGATGCTAAATTCTCTACTTTAGAGCTCATTAAAGAGATTTTTAATTGAATAAAACTTAAGTTTTTGTACTTTGTAGGTTATTTTTTATAAGGGAAATGTTTCAAAGTAGCACACCTTTTATTAACATGTAAGCAATTTCTAAGTGATTTTTGAAAACAGAAATAGTTCTTTTAATAAAGCAAAGTATTACCGTTAAAGTTTAATTTTCAAAGAGGCAAAATCATTACTGCCAGGCAAATATTATGGGAATCTGTGCCAAAGATTCTATTTAACTCACAAATTAATAAGGGGAGCAGTGATATTGTGATCAGTTCAAGGAGAATTTAAGAAGTAAGGGTATTTAGAGGCAATTTGACAAAGAAATGTCAAGGCAGCATACAAACTGGTTAATTAGATACAGACTGGTAGTATCTAACAGGCCATCAATCTTTATGGCTATCTGTTCCACTAGACGAAAATTATTTGCATCTCTACTAGAGAAAATCCACAAGTTAGCAAGCAAAATCTAGGACCTTTAATGAAGAGTAAACAGTGAGCTGAACCAAATTCATCCCTAGATAGTCCTTGGGTGGCTGTTGCTTCTGTGTGGTATTTGAAGAGTGTACTGTTCATCTTTTTGCTTTTCTTCAAAGTTTTGAATAATTTTTCTGGCAACAAAACGCATAAATTAAAACGTATGTGGAGATACATTTATTTGACTCTTCAAAATTATACATCACGTGTCTGCTCTTCAACTCAACATAGGCTGAAAATATAAATATGAAATTTACCCTATCGGGTCGCCTCGGTGGCTCAGTCGTTAAGCGTCTGCCTTCAGCTCAGGTCATGATCCCAGGGTCCTGGGATCGAGCCCCGCGTCGGACTCCCTGCTCTGTGGGAAGTCTGCTTCTCCCTCTCCCACTCCCCCGCTGGTGTTCCCTCTCTTGCTGTGTCTCTCTCTGTCAAATAAATAAATAAATTCTTTAAAAAAAAAATTTTACCCTATCTTCAAGTAGTTTATGGCATGAAAGGGAAATACAGACATCTTGGGATATATTATGATAAACACAACAAAAGAGATATGAATGAGTGACGGCTGGATTCTGAGGTGGGCCAGGCATTTCAGGTTTCAGTGATCAGGGAAATTCCTTAAAGGGATGACATGAGCTATAGTGCATTGAAGAACAGATAAGATATATGAAACTCCAGGAATCCAGTACAGAGATAATATACCTCCATCTCTCTTAACATATACTTTTCGGTGCATTTCTTTCTATCTTCATTTGTAGATGGGGAATTTTCTACCTGTTAGCACGGTGCATACAACCTTGCCACCTGCTTGTTCTCTTGCATGTATGTTAAGCAGTTTTCTGTAGATATGTTAATCTTTAGGAGTTTGGATGCAGAAAGAAATAGAATAGTAAGTTTCATAAAATGTGGGCTGCAGACCACCTGCATCAGATTTAGGAGACTTGTTTAAGAAGCAGTTTCCTGAAAGCACTTGCCCATGACCATCTTGCCTTGTCTTGCACCTGTAACTCCTGTGGAGAGCCTGGCACATAAAGATACTCAAGCAGTTGCTTACTAAACTGAACTTTAGGAGCTAGTATGGTAACAGATGGTTGGCTAGAGATTGGGGGTTAGAGATTACCAAAAGTGTGCCAGTCACTAAACCAAGAGGAAGAGGAATGTAAAAGTATCGAACGAATCCCAGTTATAGGCGGGCAGTGATTTCTCAATGTAACAACATAAAATCAGTTTATAACGTTAAGCAGAAGCAATCATTTTAAAAAACTTTATCAAATGTTTTCTAACCTGTGGAATACAATTAAATGGTTACATTTACTGCTCCGAAATAACATACCCCTATCTATTAATAACTTCCAAATTGTTGGGGGAAATATAATTAAAAGCAAAATCTTCTCCCAATACAGAAATCCTTTCTACAAACATAGTATAGAAAAACAAGCCAGTTTTATTATTGAATAAGCATTACACCAGAATGTGCTGCACACCACAGGCAATCCACTGTAAGAATGCAAAAACAGAAAGAAATCTCACCTTTTTATATAGCCAAGTAGATACAACCCATCCCACATAGGTTTCCAAGATAAACAATACCTAGCCCTCCAGTGAGAGCAATTAACAGCACCATTTGTCAAGCAGTTTATCTGAATTTTATCTGGCTGTTGGAGTGACCGTCCATGTTGCCTAATTGGCTTTATCCAGAGGAAAAACAAACTTCTCCTATCTTTATGACTGCAGGTAGTTTTGCAACTTGGAGCAAGGCACCCACCAAAGTTACACTCCTACCTTCCCACAGAAACTGGGAGAGAGGGGTGCCCTCTCCCTTGATGTTTACATTTCACAGATGACTCCTGGATCCTTGAGAAAGACATCCCTGGGTCATAAAGCTGACAAAAGTCCTATCTGGTCTTCAAAAGGGTTTATACATATTTCAAAGAGAGGACAAAGTATTTAGAATCACAAGTTTTCACAGTAAATACTCTGAGAAAAAGAGGGGAAGGAAATCCCTTATTTTCACCAGGAACAAGCTAGCTTCTTATTTTTAATTTGTGTTTGTCCTTACACTGTAGTAGGTAAACACCGGGAGAAACACTGTGTGACCTTCTAAGACAAAAGGAAAGTTAGAACCACTTTCTTCATCTAGGTAAGTTCCTGTGGTTTGTATTAAATGACCATAATACATTTTATATAAAAAGAAATTTTCACTCAGTAAATGTTGACATGAAGGTACCTTTCTCAGGAAAACTATGATAGCTATAATTTATTTACTCTGCGTCTCTACCACACTAACAACCATCATACATGAATTGCCATAACTGTCATTCACTGGAACAAAATAACACTTTTATTCTATTTTTAAAAGACACTGAAGGAAAAATTATTGTAAATGTAATTTTTTCAATGTTTTGCTGTTTTCATGCTACAACTTACTCAATAACGGCCTGTGTTTATCAGGTATATTTCTTTTGCAAGGGCTTTATCTTACAGTTTTAGAACCACCAGATTTTGCAGCGTTTATTTTTGGAGTCCTTACCTTATACAGGTATTTAAAGCCTATAAGGAGTATCTTCTAGTCTTGAGAATTGAATTATAAATCTCTGTAATTACTGCAGGACTTCTTAGTGGATAGAGAAAACTGTGTTTGCAAGTAGTATTTTTAAGTGTTAACTCTAGTTTCTGAGATAGAAACATATTTAAATGGAGAAATATTCAAAAGAGAGCAAAACTCAGCTCAGGCAGACTTTTTTTACCTCAGGGGCAACAGAGAGACACCAACCAGGCACTTTGTGACCAAGCAAGAAGGCAGTGACGCATGTACGGGACACGGCAATATGATTCATTATATGGGAATTGGAGCTGCTTTGGTTGGGGGTAAATAAGGGTAGCGACGGTGGTTTAGAGTCCCTGTTACATGAGAAATTCACTTATAAATTGACATATAAAGTATTATCCAGGCGAAATATAATTTGACCAGTAGTCTAGAACTTGTTCTATGTTCCCCTAGGGTTATTACAGGAATATGAAGGACACGAAGGATGTACAGCTTCTATGAACCACTACTACTGTTCCTTTGAAAGAATGATGGAGAGAGATTTAGATCTTAGATTTAGTTTCCCCACATCCACAACCAACAGCAGTTAGTGAGACATATTCTAAAATTCCACTGGCATCAACTCTGATCTCAAAGGTGAATCAGAACTGGGAAGTGATATACCCTCTGCCAGAACGTACTACTGTCCAAGTAGGAAAATGCTTCTAATATACATGTTTGCCTCCGAAAGCCACAAGTTTCTTTGAATGATTTTTATTTGTGTGGGCTCATGCCAGTCATACTTATTTTAAACAGATATATTCTATAAAATCCACAGTTCCCAAAGAAAGTATATCATGACACATATCATATTAAATAAACAAATTTAATTTAATTAGTTAATTAAAATTCCTAGGGTTTACCTTGTTTGCTGTTAAGTAAATTTTCTCTTCCTAAGCATGTAATATTCATGTAAACCAGCCTCTAAGGGAAACAAATGTAGATACAATTTCTAAAGTAGGGATATTGAGCTTTGTTGATTAATGTAATGAACAAAATTTGACTGAACACCACGTTTACCCCACGTTCAAGGCGGGGTAAATTAAAATGCTGGAAATAAGAAATGAATGAGGGACAAGGAAGGTAAAGATAAATACTCAAGTAAAACGTATAGCAGAATATTAAGTACAATGAAAAAGTAGTTTTATATAATTGCAGAAGAAGAGAGAATTAGAATATCAAGAAGGATATATAGAAGCTATTAGTTCCTTCATTTAACCATAAATTAATTTCTTTTCTTATTTATTTATTTATTTTTAAATTTTATTTTATTACGTTATGTTAATTAGCATACATTACATCATTAGTTTTTGATGTAGTGTTCTATGATTCATTGTTTGTTTATAACACCCAGTGCTCCTTGCAGAACGTGCCCTCTTTAATACCCATAAATTAATTTTATCTATTTACTTACTTATTTACTTCTTTCTTGTTTGAATTTCTACTTTGTGTCAGGCACTATTCTAGTTACTGGGGTTACACTAAGGAACAAGACAAAGTGCCGGAGTTCAGCTCCAGCCGGGGTCTGTCTCTCGTAGGAAAGGACGGCGTCGGCGAATGAGGAGACACAGACACAGGGTCAGGTGGCAAGCGTCTCCTCCTGACAGCCTCGGAGGAACTTTATTTATATGTTAGGATATTTTTGTTTTTCCAAATCTTAGATCATTTTCTGGATTACAGCCATAGCCTTCTTTCATTTTTCCTTTGTAATGATTAACATGACCTTTATTGATTTCCGCTTATTGGCTTTCGCTAAAACTAAAAACAGTACGCAAAGAGAAAGGTGCTAGACAGAGCGTGACCGTTTTGTTATTTTGTTCTATAGAAACTAATTCTTCGTGGAATTAGTTTCATTATGATTGCTTAGATAGGCGTAACTAAGATGAGTAGTCACTTTACCATGAAACCCCAGAAATATTCCCACAATTATAAAGATTGCCATAAATAAAATGAAAAAGAATGGCAGGAGCCAGCCCAGAAATATTCCCACAATTATAAAGATTGCCATCAACAAAATGAAAGAGAATAGCAGGAGCCAGCTGTGGAGTCTCCTGTTTTCAGGATCGTCCCCCATACTTGGACTTTGTCAAACAGCATGAGTAGCTTGGCTCGCGCCAACAAAGTTTCTGCTTTCATGAGATTTCCGTGTTACCTATGATGGACTTAAGCCCTGAGAAAAGGATGGAATCTCAACAGGCCTGGGTGAAGTGAAATGATTCTAGACAGTAGGAGATCACAAGGATCATGACAAGAATATGTAAGAAAATAGGAAAGAGGAAGGAACATATCTGGCTGCAATATAAGGCACATATAGGAATTAATGGGTTATGTGGTAGGAAGAAAAGCCAAATACCATCTTGGAAATTATACTAAGGTCGTATTGAAGGTTTTTGAAGAGAGGAACACTGTAACAGAATGTGCTTTGAAGATTAAATGTGTAGGATAAGTTAAAGAGGTGGGGCGGGAATAGCCCATGCCAGTTAGGAGATCATTTTTACAGTCCCAGTGAAAGGTAATAAAGTATCTGAAATCATGGAATAGATTTTGAGAAATATGGTATCTGAGGCCTTCAAAATGTAGTTATTTTTGTCTGAAAGATAGAACTCTATTTTTATTGGACTTCCAGAAATAGAATCACAAAGTAAAAACAGCGTGATCCCATTCCTTCCTCCCCTACCCAAAGGCAATAGAATAAACTAAAAAAAAGCTCAGATTTTTAAACGAGTGTGAATGTTAACAATGATTTCATTCTCATTATCTTAAACAGAAAAGATTGCCATATTAAGCACATTAAAGAAATTCAAACAAAGAGAATTAGGGGTTCATTCAATAAAAAGAGAGGTAAAAAATACCAAATGTGATAGATCAAATGATAATTGGGTACATTAACAATTATATTTTTAAGAGGTGCCTGGGTGGCTCGGTTCATTAAGCGTCCAACTCTTGATTTCAGCTCAGGTCATGATTTCAGGATTGTGGGATCGATGTTGGTTGGTAGGTAGGGCTCCGTTCTCAGTGGGGAATCTGCTTGAGATTTTCTCTCTCCCTTCCCCCTGCCCCTCCCCCGTTCCCATGTTCTCACGTGCTCTCTTTCACATAAAGAAATAAATCTTTTTAAGAAATTATATTTTTAAAACCGAATCCTGGGATTTTTAATAAAAATGTAGAATGGTGGTTTTCATACTTGAAATTCTTCTTAAAAGAAATTAGTCCAAATAAGCTTTCTATGAGCATGTGGAAAAATAATGGCCTAACAATGTCTAATCCGAAGATGCTTAGCACACAAAGGCATCAATAATAACGTGCATTTTTAAAGATATAATTCACAAACCATAACCTAAATCTTTTTAAAGTGTAAATTCAGTGGTTTTTAGTATATTTATAGTCGTGCAGCCAACACTGCAAACTAATTCTAGAACATTTTTATCATTCCTAAAAGAAACAATGCCCATTATCAGTCGTTCACAGCCCAATCTGCTCTCCCTTCAGATGCTGGCCAATGCTGGTCTACTTCGGTCTCTGTGGATTTGCTTATTCTAGATATCTCATAAAAATGGAATCCTATCTGTGGCCTTTATAGTGTCTGGCTTCTTTCACTTAGCATAATGTATCAAGTTTCACCTATGTTGCAGCATGTGTGAGTACTTCGCTCCTTTTTAGGGCTGAACGATATTCCCTTGTGTGAGCATGCTACATTTTGTTTATCCATTCATCAGTTGACGGATATTTGAGTGGTTTCCACTTTTTGGCTGTAGGGAATAATGCTGCTATGAACACTTGTGCACAAGCTTTTGTGTGGATATATTTCCAATTCTCTGGGCATATACCCAGGAGTGGAGTCCCCGGGTCGTACTATATGACTGTGTTTAACTCTTTGTGTGGCTGCCAGACTGTTTTCCAAAGCAACTGCACCATTTTATATTCCCGCCAGCCACGTGTGAGGGTTCCAATTACTCCATCCCCTCGCCAGCACTTATTATTGTCCGTCTGATGGGCGTATTTTGTCAGCAAATTTAGAAGCACGCTTATGCCGTTGCGTGCTGGCGCCTTCTCGCTCTTTCGACATATGGGACACAACTACTTAGTCGGGATTAGGAAGCAATCAGAATCTCTCCCCTCTTCACTGTGATATTTGGGTCACACACGCAAAGGGAATATAGACTGTCACTATTCACAACAAGTTTTGAATGTGAACATTTGTGTCTCATCGAATAATGAAAACATGCCTCACACAGCCGGGATGCCAGGCCCTGTCAGCCTACACAGCAGTAATCAATTTTGCTCTTCAGTACGTATGTCACTGTAATACTGCCTAAGTAATAGCTATTAGATTCACATGCTAAACCGGTACTCTGACCTTGTTTTGTCAGAGGTGACAGCACAAAGAACCTTAGCAGCTTTCAGATTGGGTAGCTAGGTAAACATTGCTTTCAGTTAAGATCCGGCAGGAAAGCAATAAGGCAGAAATTTCAGGTGTCATAGAAGCCAAGAACACATAGGGCGAGGTGCATTTTCTTTACACAGCTAAGAATATAAAGGACAGACATTCTTCATCTGCCAGTGCACAGAGGAAGGAACAAAAGTGGGTTAGCATTGTTTAAAGCTCATAAACTGCAACCATAAATCAGCAAATTAGCTGATGATGGCCTCTGGGTAGTGATACATGATGAAAAACAAATGAGGAAAGGTACTCAAGCATTGCACTTGGTAGCTACTGAAAAAATGAAAGTTCCATCTTCATAAAAAAAACTGTTTAAGGGACGTTACAAAGGGTTGTGCCCTGCTAGCAGAACAATTACTGCTTCAAATGAGTATGTTTTATAATAAATGCTACCACATCCACTGTGCTTTTCAGTGCTAACTGTTGTAAATGATTCATACTGTTCCCAGGAAGAGGCAAGTGTGGGGCTCATTTGGGAAGACGCAGTCAATCCTGTCTCGGCAGAGTGCATGGAACTAACGAGTATTTAATCCATACTACCAAGACCAGGGCCACGTCACCAGGAAGGACCCAATAAATATTTATTAATGAGGTTGCTTATAAAATCAGTCACATTCATCTTTGTAAAGCCAAATTAATCTTCTGGATCTTGTTTACTTTCCTATATCTACTTTGCTGCTTTATTTTAAGCATAATGATGAAATTTTAAGAGTCTGAATTCTTTTATGTTACAAATACCTTCAAGAAGTATTTGCTGAACGTTCTCCACCTGTAAAGCACCTTTGTAGGGGAGGAGGAAAGATTTAAAGACATGGAGCCAGCCCTCGAAAGGGCTGACAGTCTAGTAACCATGCAAAACCATACCTAGTACTTTATTTTATTACCTATTTTCAGAGTATTTATTTATTTATTTTTAAGATTTTTATTCATTTATTTTACAGAGAGAGAGAGCACAAGCAGGGGGAGCAGCAGAGAGGGAGAAGCAGGCTTCCTGCCAAGCAGGGAGCCCAACACGGGGCTCCATCCCAGGACCCTGGGATCATGACCTGAGCCGAAGGCAGACGCTTAACGACTGAGGCCACCCAGGTGCCCCTATTTTCAGAGTATTTAAATAGCAGTAAGGGAGAGTAAGCTGTAAAGAAAGCTTAAATGGAGACTGGTAGGTTCCAGTTAGAGTTTACTAGATGCTTGGTTTACCTTAAAAATAAGGAAACTCCCTTTTCTTTTGATTAGTACAGACAGAGCTCAAATGCCCTGAGATTTTAGGACCTTGAGTTGTTTTAAGGCCTACTCCAAGGCTACGAACTCAGATTTATTTTGATAAAAATTTTAGCGGTCACATTTATTTCCAGAATTTAATAAACGCATGTGAAAGGGATGTCTCCCAGCGGTCACTGAGGCCTGTTGTTTAGGCTGCATGTCTTCGATTCAGTTCATAAAGATCGTTTTCTGGGTTATCAGGGGATGAAAGATGGGGAGGTTGGAGTTAGGGAGCTACTTTCTCCTCCCACAGAACCACGGGATGAGAATTACAGTTCTCCCTCATTCAGATCTCAGCTTAACGAGCTCAATCGGGATGCCGACATCGAGGACTTGTTATGGAATGCAGCGGGCACAGAAGTCACGGATTAGGCCCAGCATCACCGTGTGCCATCACATATGTCAGTTTGGATGAGAAGGTGACTTCTCCCTCTGTCTCAGCGGGCACCCATGTTTGTTTTTGTCTCTCTCACTGCCTGGAACTCCTAAGAGAAAGCCAGCATAGCATTAGCTAGTTAGAAGCAGTTAGTATGATTTATCATCTCTTATTCTTGTTGCAGATAATTGTAACCTTCAAATTATTCCTCCTTACCTTCTTTTTTTTTTATGTTTTTTGCTTGTTTTTTGCAAGCACTGGTCCAAAGAACTGAAAGTAACTAACTATTATGTGTTACATCAATTATTAAAAAAATATGTTATTATTGAAGATACTAGATTATGTGTTACAAAATATATGTTAGAATATATGGACTGAGATGTTGCAGGCAGCCAAACAAAATTATATTTAGGTTATCTACTTTTATAATGTCAAAAGTCATTCTTTTTGATGATGTGGAAAATAAAAGAACCCTTGCTATAGTATGACACAGGCAAACATCTATTTTAAATATATGCAACTTTAATATCATTTTAATGTAAGTTTTTCAGAGTCCATCGTCTCTCATGGTTCGTTTCCCCCTCCGATTTCCCCCCCTTCATTCTTCCGCTCCTGCTATCTTCTTCTTTTTTTTTTTCTCCTTAACATATATTGCATTATTTGTTTCTGGTATAGATCTGTGATTCAACAGTCTTGCAATGGTGAGCGCTGTGAATTGTTTTTGTTTTCTTCCCTAGTAGTAACTGAGAACAAATACTGTTATACAAAGGTAACAAAAAAGACTAGATAGATAATTTCACTGAAAACATTTTGCTTAAAATTAAGGCACAGACATTATGTGTATATTTTCATTACAAAATAAATATTTGCTCCAATGGGAAAAGAAATGCTTTAGTCATAAACTTCTACACTCCTTTTCTCCTCCATCTTTATCATCTGTTCTTAGTTCCTTCTTTCAATACCCATACGATATGCACGCTCCTCCTTTCAGGCAGTCTTTTTGCTTCTTTCTAATCTAAGTGTCCAAACACCTGTGTTCTTGACCTTTCACCAACTTTCAATAACTTATTAACAACGGCAGTTCTTCACTTTTTACATCTTTGCTAACTTTCTTATTCTACGAATCTTTCAATTTTACTCTTCTAATATGACCAAAACCATAAAATTTTTAAAAAAGGCTTAGAAAGTTTATTAACTTGTCCAATCTCACAGAGAAAATAAGTAATGAAGCTGGGATTTAAACCCAGCCAACAATCGACCCTATACACTTGACAATTAAGCACTTCCACCTCTTGGAGATTAGACTTGTGTGCTACCCGTTCATCCATCTATCCATCTCTTCAATCATTTATTCACTCTTTCACAAATGTTTATTATTTAGTGGTTTGCTACTAGCTATGCTCTTGCTAAGCACAGGATATTCAATGCAAAGCAACTAGAAAGTCGTGAAGTAGGGTAGGGTGATAGAGAAATTACACAGTAATAAGTATATAACTACAAATTATCATCTAATTGGAGTAAGAAAAGTAGATATTGCCTTGAGACAGTATGAGTGATTATTTTAGACTGAAGGCTCAGAGAAGCTTTTTTTTTTTAATGTGGAAAAGGCTTTACTATGAGATCTGGGGCATGTGAATAATAAGTCATTTATAGCAAAGGGAACACGGTTCCAGCCAAAGGAAAGGCCTCAGCAAAATCCCTCAGGCGGGCAAAGGGTTGGCCTATTAAAAGAAATCTAGAGTTACTAGAACATTGTAGGAGGGTGGTGAGAAATGACTTTGGCGAGGCAGGCGTGGCTAGATGAGTCACAACTTTTACTCATATTGAACATTTTTTTAACCTTATGCAATAAGAAATTGTTGAACTTTTAAACAAGAGAATATATGTACATATTTGGATTTTTTTAAAGATCACCCTAACTTCAGTATAGAAAGTGAATTGGAAATAAGCATGTGAAGAAATAGGAACCAGTTATGAATCCATTATTTAGTCCAAGTGAAAGATGATACTGGCTTGGCTTGCTGTGATGATGATGGGGATGGAGAAAAGTAGATGAACTCAGATATATTTCTGTTTACAAATTCCAGAGTCTGGATAAATCACAAATCATCCTGGGCTTTATTTTTTTTTTTTAAGATTTTATTTATTTATTTGAGAGAGAGAAAGAGAGCATGTGCCCCCCTTGGTGGGACAAGCATGTGCCTGTCCTGGTCCCTTGGGGAGGAGGGTAGAGCGAAAGGCAGAGGGAAAGAGAGAATCTCAAGCAGACTCCCCACTAAGCTTGGAGCCCAATGCAGAGCTCCATCTCACAACCCTGAGATCATGACCTGAGCCAAAATCAAGAGTCTGAAATCAAGAGTCAAACAATCGACTGAGCCACCCAGGTGCCCCACAGATCATCCTGGGCTTCAGTGTCTCCTTTATATCTTTCCTGGATTTTACACTGCATACAGGTTGAAGAAGGAAAAATAAATTAAGGAGTTTTGGTTTCTTAAAAGAGACAGTTAGGTGCTTTCATTATTGTGTTATGACAATGGTGTATGTAATTATTTTTGAGGTAAATTAAAAATAGAAATATTTCCAAGATATATGAAATAATATTGAGAATAATGTTCTTTGTTTATGAGAGGGCTAGTGATATGATATCCTTTCCTTAATTTTTTGTATCTTTGATTTAATCACTACTCAAATATAAATGTAACTTAAGAACTGTTTTAGTTTGGACATCTCAGAAATTAAGATTTACATAATAAGTTTGACAACATAAGCTTCTTTTTTTTCTTTTTTTTAATTATGTTATGTTAATCACCATACATTACATCATTAGTTTTTGATGTAGTGATCCATGATTCATTGTTTGCGTATAACACCCAGTGCTCCATTCAATACGTGCCCTCTTTAATACGCATCACCCCCCTCCCCTCTAGAACCCTCCATTTGTTTCTCAGAGTCCATAGTCTCTCATGGTTAAGCTTCTTAAAACAAAGTTTGTATTTCCAAATTTTTACATCACTTGCAACCTATATGTGGGAGAAGTATTCCATGTCAACACTGAACTGAGACCATCTGTCATTAATCCCTTTGGAAAAATCCACATGTGGGCAGAAAGAATCGGATCAAACTAGTGTGCTTCTTTTGTGCCTTTCCCAAATTGGCCTTCCCTTTTCTTAGATCTAAAAAAACAGAAAAAAAGTGTGTTGTGTTTAAATTCTTTCTGACCCATACTTGTACCAGAAGAGGATCTTCTTTTCATTGTCTATGACGAATGGGAGTTCTCTGATATGTATTTCCCTCCTTGGCCACCCACCGGAGCACGTGCTTCATACCACTCCTGTAGGTGTCCAGCTTCTTCACCTCCATTTCTGGTTCCAGTTTCTAGGTTCCCAAGTTGCTGAATGAGGGTTGATCAAAAAAATTGGTGAGAAAGAATGTTCCTATACATTAGTCAGTGGTCTGCTGCAAGCTGTTAATTAGTTATCCCTCCCAGAAAAAAAACAAACAAAAACAAAAACCACAAGTGGTAACTGGTCACTAACTCAGTTTCCATATGGTCCCTCATGCTGGCATAAAATGGCAGTTGGTCTTTTGAACCTTGTAAGTTTTGAATCAGGAGCCATCCCTGCTGATGTAATCATTCCTTACCTGTTCCCACCAATCATATAATCATAACATTGAAGAGAAGGAAAAACAGGACAGGAATATTCACTCTAAAGTAAACTTCTGAATGTTCCTGACTTACTCGAAAGCTGACTGCTTCTTTACTTCATAGTCATGAATCCATTGTTTCATTGTGACCTCTACCAAAATAGTCAGCGACTCATGTCTAGGTGTTGGTGCCTAAGGAAGGGATTATCTCCAGAGTAAAATGTTTGGTGATAACAGTTGCAGAAAAGCATGCAGGATCCTGTGTTAAAATTATATCCCACGTATTCCCTATTATTTCAGTAGTCTCTAAAATGTGGAACAATAATGTATACTTTGAATAGTTACATGACACTCAAATACTAATGCTTTGTCTTGAGTTAGTGATAGGATAAAATGTGTGCTGATTTTTTGAATTATATTTTCTTGTTGCTTTTAAACAAGTTATAATTAGCACTAGCATATCTACTGATATATGCAAGTTTCAAAAATATGAAACTTGCCTTACGTGGAGTCTGTGCCTAAGGGAAATCTAAGGATGTATATGGAATACATGAACAAAGGTTCCTGCATTTAAGGTTAACCCAGAATGACATTCTACATTTAGTTTTTTTAGTATATCTTATTACACATTTAGGATCTTTTAAAAACTCCTTATATCCCTGATCTAGAAGGACTGTGTTATGGATGAATGAATTCTGCTCTATTGCTCAATAGATAAATTCTTAAACTTCAAATAATTTGTTTTCTAATATATAACTGTTTAAAAAATAGCATTCTATCTGCATATTAATGAAAAAAAAGGATTTTAAGCTTCTTGTAACAACAACTAATTAACGTGTTAATACTTTGGTATTTATCACCAAGAGTCATGGTGATTATAAGTTGCTTAACCTTCACTGCTATTAGTCTATTGTATGTATGCATGTATATGTGCATATTCCATCTTGAATTTCATCTAATAGGTATAACACTATAGGTGTAACACTATCTAATAGGTGTAACACTATATTTAGCCACAGCATCATAACTTTTAGCCACTTGACACTTCATTCTTACTAAATAATTGAAGAGAGGTCATAGACATCCATTTTATTTCTCTAGTTAGTTACAGCACTGATGTCTGAATACAAATTAGATTCATCTGTTGCAAATAACACAAGGCAGTCACAGGATTTTTCATGCTGCAGGCACATTTTTCTTATTTATTGGAAGCATTAAAAATGTGTCCCACCTAATTTTATCTGAGTAGATAGATAATAAAACATGAAAAATTTCATAAAGTAAAAAAAAAAAAAAAAAGCAGCCTGCTTGATCTTCCTGTCATTTGTCAGCTTTTCAGGTTCATCCAATGATGCATGTGTCTTTCATATGGAAAAATTATGAAACCTACCTTATGTGGAGTCTGTGTATAAGGGAAATCTAGAATAAATGGGATACATGAACTAAGGTTTTTGCATTCACTATCAAAACTGCCACATAGAGAGAAGAGGGTCCCAGAGTAGCTTGAATAACCACTTTGTGTCAAACAAAATGGTGGCAAAGAAGAGATCATGCAAGTCGATATTATCAATCAGATGCATAAATGCCCTAAACAGTTCTCGTTCCATGTAGTAGATAGTGAAAAGGAAACCTAGACTGAGAATCAGAAGACATTATTATTTGAGCTCCACTCCTCCTGAGTTAGGTGACTTATGTGTAACACTTAAACCTTCATGAGCCTCAGGATTATGACTTTAAAATCTAAGGAGCGCAGTTTAACGTAGATAGTCTATTAAATTGCTCACAATATTTGTCATTCCTGGGAAACTTTCCCAAGTTTAAAAATAATAAACAACACATTCTCAATATGTGCATGGAGGGCTGAGGAAATAAATAATGGTCATTAGATTTCAAATCTGATTTATTCATTCATAATGCTGCAGCATATTCTTCATTTTCTTATTATCTCAACTGTTCTATTGGAGTTTGTCTTAGAAGTGTTGCATGTATTATGTGCAGTGACGACACGGTACATTTATGTCTGTATTTTTGGAATCTAGAAATGATGTCAATACCATATTCTTTTGTTCTAGGAGAGTAAACCGAAAATCTTCTTAAGGGTTTGGGAAAACATCATCTACATTTTGTGTTAAAATAATAAGTCCTTGTCTTTCTACAGTACCCTGTTCTGTTCAAAGCTTTTTCATATTCATTATCTCAGTAGATCCTGGCAATGGCAGTGTGAGATGGCTCTAGCTGATGGCACTATCTCTATGCCGCGGAAGAGAGAAGTGCAACACTATGATTAATGAGCTGTGTCCAAGGTTCACACACAACTGATTAGTAAAGGACCCCTGACATTTACTCAATGATTTTTCTTACACCTCACTGCTACTGCAATTAAAACACATTAGTAAGAAACATTTAAGAGAATGACTGTGTAGGCACGAGAGGTGTGTTTTTAAGGAGCCTCCTGCAAGGGATATAGTCTGCAGTTGTCACCTCCATCTGCAGGAGGCAGAACGTCAGCGGTAGATGTTGACTGCATCTCTACAGACTTAAAAGCTCCAAAATTCAAGTGCTGAACCTCAGCTCTTCTCACTTTCCTAATCAAATTGGCAAATTAAAAAATCTGACAAGGGTAAAATCTGTGGTAGGGAAGGCATCATTCTGGCAGAAAAGAATTCCAGTGAGACACTGATAAATGTACTTCTTATCCCTTTGCTTTGCTCAGTGTGGGCACTTAATGTTTGAGAAAAAGTAAGGAAGAAAGAGAGTGAGATATAAAGGAAGGAAGGGGGGAAGGAAGGGTGAAGGGAGGAGGAAATGAATTAAATAAGTTTCCTACAAACAATCCATATGTTTACCATTTTAAAAATTTACAAGTTTTAATAAATCTTGTGGTAAGTAAATATAACTCCAGTTTATAACTAAAAATAAAATAGAATTGTATTTTCCTACTGAATTATCCTTTTTACATAAAAGGCACCTATGCATTAAGATTTAATCAACCTGACTTATTTTCAGTATAGTATACTCTTCCAAATGAGAAGAGTTGGATGATAAACTCTACCAACAATGAGAAGGCAAGCAAGTCTCTACTTTATGATTCTCAGCTGCTAAGGATATTGGCACAGTGACATCTTTGCATTTGCTTCTAGAGTAACACACATAAAAAATGCAAATATGATAGATGCCCTTAAACCAAAAGGAATTAACTTTTGAGAATATTCTTTACTGTAATTATGAGAAAGAAAATTAAAACAGAATCAGAACTACCAAAGGTGAAAAAACTCATCCTCTCTGCTGTTAATTAGTTTTATGATGCTAAGTGATTACATTTACACGTTCACTTCATTATGAAGTTTCATTGTGTCTTATATTTCATATGCTGATTAAACATATTTTTTTTAATTTTATTATGTTATGTTAGTCACCATACAATACATCATTAGTTTTTGATGTGGTGATCCACGATCCATTGTTTCTCGTATAACACCCACTGCTCCATGCAGTACGTGCCCTCCTTAATACCCATCACCGGGCT
>NC_138376.1:45141652-45170406 GCF_054177405.1 Leptonychotes weddellii | reverse complement strand
TGGATTGGATCTCATTGATAGCATTTTTAAGTTCTGCCAATTCAGCTTTCATTTCTGCCCTTAGAGACTCTATGTTGCCATTAATTGATTTCTCCATTCTAGGTATTGTCTTCACAATTGCTAGCCTGAATTCCATCTCTGACATCTTGGTTATATCTGTATCCATTTGTAAATCTGCGGCATAAGTCATAATCTCTGAGTCTTTTCTATTTTGGGGGTTCCTCCTCCTAGTCATTCTGTTGATGGGTGGTTGAGGGAATTTGTAGAGTCCAAATTATTGACCAGAACCCAAGCCAGATGCACCTGTTTTCTAGAGACCTTAGGGTTGCTGGCCTATTGTTTTCCCAGCCTGTCTTCTGGGGGAGGGGCCTGCCGTGCTGTTACTCAGGCAACCCTGTTTGGGCAGAGTTGCCCTGCCCCCAGTGGCAGGGGATGGGCTCAGTGGGAATCAGTTTTGGGGGCTTTTGTTCTCTGGCGGCTTTCCCTGGTGGCTTTCCGCATCTCTTCTGCGAGTCAGAGCAGAAGAGACCGTTTCCAGCACTCTGCCTCAGAGCAGAGAGATCACAGTCTGTTCTTCAGTGAGCTCTCCAGGCCATACCGTCTCCGTCTCTGTCCCTGCTGCTATAAACTGCGCCCCTCTGCAGCGCTCCCAGTCCTGCCTCCAGGTCAGGCACGTCTCTGCCCTTTGTGCTTCTAAAACTGCCAGCCGCTCCCAGTTCGAGTGCACGTGACCCCACCGCTCTGGGTTTCTGACCGGGGGCTGCAGTTCGCAGGTGCAACCCCACAGCTCCGGGTTTCCGCCCCCGGGGCTGCCCTAAAGTCCTTTCCCTGCCGCTACCGGTCTGCGAGTCTGTGCCCGTCCCCAGCGAGCGAGGCTGTTGCTCACCGGCAGTGTAGGATCCCCACGGCCAGGCACCCTGCTGCTGCCGTTTATCCTCCGATATCTGCCCGCGGAATCATGGCTCCCTGCTTCGTACCTCGAAACTAACCTCCCGCAATATTCTGTTTGTAGAGATCCAGATCTTCTTACATCTCAGGCTGATTTCGTGGGTGCTCAGAGTGGTCTGGTAGATATCCAGCTCAATTCCGGGGACCAGTTGGAATAGGGTCCCCTACTCCTCTGCCATCTTTTCTTCTCCTTCCCCCATATTTTTGTTTTTAAATAACAATACTGAGAAAACTTTTGGGTTCCAAAAATGAAGAAAATACACTTGGCTGCACAAAATGGTTCTCATTATTTGATTCACTCTGTCTTAAGGGCATTTCTTTTTTTTAAAAGCTATTAATGCTTAGTAATATGTACAGAAATAGTATGAATGGTTAAATAAAAGTAAAATAGAAATACTCCTGAGGCTAATGGAAATGTAGGTGAAGGCCTGTTTGCATGGAAAATGAAAATCAAATGATTTTCCCTTTAGAAAATCTACCCACCTATATAGATCAAGTCATCACTATTTATCAGATGTTTGTCCATTTCTATGTTATGTCCATGTGTAGTCTTCAGCCAATCTCTGGTTGTAACAGTCATTTGAAAAAGGTTCAAATGAAGGGTAGAGGGAAACACGGAGGTGGGAGAGACAGAAAAATGGCCAGAGGAAGGGAGGAAGGGAGGGAGGAGAGAGAGACAGTTTTTTCTTTTTTCTTTCTTTTTTTTTAATTTTAAAGAAATTGAGAGTTGCTCAGAGATATTATGTTCTTTCAAAAGGTTTTCTCAAAAAGTCCCAGAAATATATTTTGCTAGAGAGAAACTGGGCACAAGTTCAGTGTAACCATAGTATTTTTCACACCAAAATGTCTGAAACTGCACTTGCCCTTGGAAGAGCTTTTCAAGTCATTAAAGCCTGTCTTGTCCAACTACCTCTCATGATGAATGATGGAGAACTATATGCTGGGGTTTCATTTAATTTGTATCTGGAAGGAATGTTATAGCTCACGACCAAATGTCTTCCAAATAAACACCTTGTTGATTGATGTGATGCATCATAAGACAGAAAGTTTTTTGAATTGGGAATATATGATAGAAACTGAACATATGGTTTTATATAGGAAAAGAAACTCTTCCAGAACGTGTGAATGAAATAGCATTTTCAAAGCTATTTCAAAAATATTACATTTTAGAGATGTTAGCAATTGCCTGGCCTAGAATTTAATCAACAGCAAAAGCTTTGAAAAGACTCCAGGACAAAGAATGTAGGTAATGTGAAAAATGTCATTCAGGCCGAAAGCATTGCTAACAAATTGTCGTGATTCTGTGCTACAGGAATCATTCATACCAATGTCAATAATAGCTCCACAAAATGTAATTTCATAGATATTGAGATATCTAATATAAACAGCCTGCCTATTTTGCCTTTTAAGTTCTATTCTGGTAAACCCATTGAAATAATTAAAAAGAGGTGGTGCTTTTTAGGGAAGTTGTACCAAACAGAAATTGTCAAATTGTGAGTCATGTGTATCAATGAGGATCAGCATAAATTACATATGTCTGATCTACATATTTATAATTTATTAAGATATTTACAAAATTTACTTTCAACTTATTATGTGCTAAGATTAAATTAGCATTAATTTCAATTTACTATTTTAAGCATACAAATATGAAACCTAAATCTGATCTTCAACAACATTTAGGAATTACATTCTTTACTATGACTTAAAACAGTTCTGATTCAATCATATAAGGCCATTTAGACACAAAGGGCTTTGGGACTCCTGTCCCACAGGTCTTTTAGATTCCAAATACACCAACGGTCAGCAGCAGCCAGATCATGACCGGATACCATCATCTATCTTTGTCCATCTGGATCATTCTTAAGTAGTTTGGTTATCATCAGCTGCCCTAATCCCTTACAACTTGCTAGTTGCTGAACATGATACGTCACAGCTTAAAATAGGCTCTTAACAAACGTTTCCTCATGTGCTCCTCCTAGCAATCCTTTGAGAGAAGTATTCTAATAATCTGGTTTGAGGAGAACAAAACCAGGCCTTTCCCAAGGCAAAAATGGCAGCTGCATTCAGTTTTCTTGAGGTCAAATTGCAGCCTTTAGTTACTTTATCATATTATTAACACTTTTGAGGCTAGTTGAGGATTTGATGAGCACACACACACAAAAAGAGGGAAGAGACTTTTAAATAAGAAGGTATGTAGTCTAGGGGTGCCTAGGTGGCTCAGTCGTTAAGCGTCTGCCTTCAGCTCGGGTCATGATCCCAGGGTCCTGGGATCCCTGCTCAGCGGGGAGTCTGCTTCTCCCTCTCCATTCTCCCTGCTTGTGTTCCCTCTCTCGCTGTCTCTCTCTGTCAAATAAATAAATAAATAAATAAATCTTTTTTTTTTTTAAAGATTTTATTTATTTATTTGAGAGAGAGAGAATGAGAGAGAGCGAGTACATTAGAGGGGGGAGGGTCAGAGGGAGAAGCAGACTCCCCGCTGACAGCAGGGAGCCCGATGCGGGACTCGATCCCGGGACTCCAGGATCATGACCTGAGCCGAAGGCAGTCGCCCAACCAACTGAGCCACCCAGGCGCCCCAATAAATAAATAAATCTTAAAAAAAAAAAGGAAAAGAAGGTATGCAGTCCACACTCCAAATCATAATTTAAGTGGCCTTATTTCTAAAGCCAGCCTTGAGTGAAATATCCGTTCATTATAATATTTAGAAATAATTTAGAACATTTACTACTTTTCCACTTTATTAGTATACAATTATATTCACTTCATATAATGACTTATTAGCCCTAATTTTGCTTAGAGTATGTTTATTACGATTAAGATTGCCCTTGGAAATTGTTATGGAAAATTATTATGTAATCAAGTTATTCCTTAAAAGTTATTCTTTACTGGCATATTTTGAAGAGCTAGATAATTTTATCTGTGTTTGACAATAAGGGATTTTTAAAAAAATTGTTATCACTATAAGATTTAAGATATTTGAGAAATTACAGATAAACCTATTGACCATATTATGTACATTTAATGTGTGCTGAACATATTAATTACGTTCCTAAAAATACGGGAAGCTTCCCCTCACCCAAAAAATACAGGAAGCTCCCAACCTCTGAGTTATACTATAAGGTTTCTTATGTTATTCAGTTGCTTGGACTTCTTCTCTGGAAAAAAATGTATAAATACTGACTAAGATCTCAAGATATCCTTCAAAAGTCCCTTTCAATCACAGTATACCTGAAGGAAACAAATGATAGGAATATTTGGTAGAAACCTATAATATTTTATAAATTAAAACTAAAGGTACATTATAAATCCTAATGTACATACACACACACACATTTTTCCTTCTATTGTCTTCAGGAATTGTGCAGTTGGGGATACATTAAGTGTAAATAGATATGTTACTTTTTTATTATTTGAGGTTTTTTTACAATACTATTTAATAAGATATTAATAACAAGTCAGTCATTTGATAATCTTCCAGAATTAAAACAGCAAAAGGATATTACTAGAGGTTCTTTAGGCTAAGAATTCCTTTGGTATAGAAACTACTGAACATGTCATACAAAGGCTTAAGGAGCCTTAATGCTAATAACAGAGATTTACCAGATTTATAAAAAGGGAAATCACTGAGCCTCTGACCTGTCATTGTGTTCAGTGCACTTTTAAGTATGGGAAGAAAAAAAAAGTATCTGATCTAACTACATCTTTTCTCAAAATGTCAGATGTATGTTTTCTACATTCTAACATCCCTGAAAAAGAGCTACATCTTAGAGTCAAGAATTGAGTTGAGAGCATTTTATCCTTCCTTAATGGTTTATCAAGTGATGGCCTATTTTATAACCATCTTAGATTTGATGAAATAAAGTATTATCAAATGTCCAAATTATCCACTCCTCTAATAATTTCAAAATTGTATTATCATAACTAGTAATAAGCCTTTAGAGTACATTGCTACCCACAAGCATGCATATATTTATTTCAACTTCTCCTTTACCCTTGGCTCAGAGGTAGAATGGCGGGATTTAACTGGGACCTAGGCCATGACATTAGACCTACATTGGGAAGCCAGGGATACAAGTGCCAAGTTAAAGCAGACAGACTAATGAGAAAAGGTTGGACTGCCCAGCTTCTTTGTCAATGAGAAAAGGAAAAGGAATCAAAAGCTTCAAAAAATAAATTCTGTACAGGATGTAGAAATGCAGAATTCAAGAATAAATGGAGATTTCAACATCCATCTCTCTCCATCACTTTAGGGAAAATTGCAGATAGGCTGCCAAAATTTTCTATTGCTCATCAGTAATTCCTTCCAATTTCTTTTTATAGACAACGACTTTGAAAAGGATAAATTTGAAGAAGACTTGTATAGGTATTAGAGAAGATCTGTAACAATAACTCCCAAATTTATAGCTCTCAATGCATCATTCCTGCACTTCACTCTGGACTTGCCCTAAACCGGAAAAGACAACAAACACTAACCACTCAAAAGCTGACTAGGCTGAGGTGAGTCCACATTGGCTCCACCCACATCAGTATGCCTTTGACCTTCTTATTATTATCTGCTTCAAAAATTTAATTAGAGAGAACATGGAAAGTGTGGATTCACATTGCAAATAGCCCGTATTTTTCTTTCAAGCTTCTCAAGATGTTATATGTACAGAAAAAACTTGTATATTTTTTCAACTTATTTCAGAATAGATTCAGAATAGTAAGAGCCCAGTTGAGCTCATCTAGTCACCCCATCTCTGTTCTCTCACTCTGGCTGAACTCTCCAAAGTCACAGACGATGGGTCCAATCTTTGCCCTACTGCACTCAAGATTGAATAACATGTGTGCCTCCAGTTTTAAATCAATGCATTGTTGTTGACTCTCATGAAAATGATTCAGTACATGAGTTTATGGAGACTATTTTGTACTTTACTTCTGGCCTTACCTATAATGAAACTATGTTTCCCACAGTGCTTAATAGATATATAGATACATAGTTTTAATAAATATGATTACTATATTCTTTTATTAGATCCTTTTGATTTCTAAGCTGCTTGGTTTATCTTTCCCTCACTCATTTTATTTACTTTTACTTACGTAAAGTCCGTAATAAAGAGAACTACTTAGAATCCTCAGTCTCAACTACAAACACACACACACACACGATCTCAACTGCACTCTCTCTCTCTCCTCTACCAGTGTTATATGAACTGCTATTACCAAATTTAAGGGAGTAGAGAATAGCCCTATAGACCTCTCTGGAGTCAAAGACTAAATTTTTCAACAATCATTTACTTGCACTTAATGGTTTGCAGGATATATACTAATAATCCTAACTCACTGCATACTAATGAATATAAATGTTTTCAAATGCTTTCACTTACAACCTAAGGTTCATTCATTTACCTGGAAGACATTTGTGGAGTGTCACTTACATGCCAGATATACAGTGGTATACAAATATAAATTAAAAACATGAGGACAAATGAAAGATAGGAAAAACATACAAAGATAAAGAAAAGATTGCAGCTGACCTCAAGGGTCTCATAGCTGGGCAAGGATGATCGGTGTGATCAATGCTGTAACAGAGGTACGTGGAAGGGCAGGTGAGGAGCAGAGCAGAATGGAGAGACACATGAAAATGTGGAAATATTTACCTCCCAGCTGCCTGGGGCATACAGACAAGATGCACAGAAGAGAGGACCTTTGAGCTAAGATGGAGGATGAATAATACTTTTAGTGACTTAATCATAAGTTATGGTGAGCTCTTGATATTTTATCAAATGCTAGGTTAACATTGAAATGGAAGAAAATGGATAACAATTAACCATACAAAGAATAATTAAAAGGCATTTATAAATCCCCACCCCCCATCTCCACACTCAGCAAACCCTCTTTGCTAATCTGAACCTAAGATTCAGGTGTTAACCCTAAAGTCACGTCCTCAGAGAAACCATAGGTGACACAAAAATCTAGATATGCTCCTCTCTTTATAGTCTCTTAAGACACCCCACACTTTTCCTTTACAGCCTTTATCAAAATTTGTAACAGTCTGTGTGCTTATCTATGCCCTGCATCCTCATTAGATACAGGATCAGATTGCCAAATTGGATCCATGGATCAAAGATTATATCCAGCTTTAAGGATACAGGCAATCCAGATGCTCTGGCAAAGGACAGAGTTCTGGGGCAATCAAAAACTTCTTCCAGGTCCTTCTTCACAAATCAGACATGTCCCAGAATAATCAGTGATATCTCTAGGTGAGTCCTCATGATTACCTTACAGAATAGGGAGCATTTAAATTATACACTATCTCCATTTTATATCAGCTGTGAACTGAATTGTGTCCCCTCAAAATTCATATGTTGAAGCCCTAGCCCCGAGTGTGACAGTGTTTAGAGATGGAGTCTTTGGGAGTTAATTAGGTTTAGATGAACTCCTAAGTGTGGGCTCCTCATGACGGGATTAGTGCCTTTTAAGTAGGCATACCAGAGAGCTGGCTCTCTTTCTCTCTGCTATGTGAGGACACAGAAGGCACCATCCTCAGGGAACTCTTACCAGAACCTGACCATGCTGGTACCCTGATCTTGGACTCTCAGCCCCCAGAATGGTGAGAAAATACATTTCTGTGGTTTAAGCCACCCTGTTAATGGTGTTTTGTTATGGCAGCCTGAGCAGAGGAATACAATATCCCAGAGAGTTGTCTAAGTTATGTGCATTCTCCAGGGAATTGACCGTATATGGAATTTTTTAGCCACTGTCATCCTACCTAGCACTTTCAGTAGAGAAAGATCCCATCCTCCTAACAAGTGTGATGTGTCTGCTTACTGGTAGACCAAGAAAACAAACTGGGTTTTCTGTCTTTTTCTGTCTTTTTTTTCCTCCAGAGCATTACTCATACTCCCACTTCCACAAAGGGAGTGAAGTGTTCACAGCCAAGATGCTTTAAGGCTTCCGTGCCACCTGTGAACTTGAGGACAGGGACTCCGCCTATTTTGTTCACCACTGTTTATCTAGCTCTCTGCACATTGCCTAGCACCTAGCTATTAAAAGAATGAGTAAATTAATGATGCTTATTAACTGCTGTGTAAAATTATAACTTATAATTGTTCGTTCTAAATATGCTTCTGTGAAGCCCCAAGAAGTATATTCTACTTCTAGTACTTGGTTATTGGATTCCTCATTGAACTGACTGTACTATATTTTCTAATGAAGTAAACAGTTGGCTTTTATTTTTTTTTTTTAAAGATTTTATTTATTTATTTGACAGAGAGAGACACAGCGAGAGAGGGAACACAAGCAGGGGGAGTGGGAGAGGGAGAAGCAGACTCCCTGCCGAGCAGGGAGCCCGATGCGGGGCTTGATCCCAGGACCCTGGGATCATGACCAGAGCCGAAGGCAGACGCTTAACGACTGAGCCACTCAGGCGCCCCTAACAGTTGGCTTGTTTTTATGTAGTCCAAACTACTTCCTTGCTGAAATTATGTTCTTGTAGATTTAGGGTAATTGAAGAAAAGAACACAGGCTTTTCATAAAAAAGTAGAAAATATCTCTCTGAAGAACCACTGATTCTTTAGCAAATAAGCATTTTCGCAGCAGATAGGAAACAATGAATTGCCCTATTATTTTGAAAATTCAACATGAGTTTCTTGAGAGGCTAGAAAGATCAAATTTATAACTAATTAATGAATCCTACCTGTATGGGCCAGGTTGCCAGCATTGACCAGATGGTAGACTCTCAGATGTAATTCAAGACAGCTCAGTGAAGGGGCTATTTCACATAGGAATGGTAAAGCAGCTAGAGCCTAGTGACAGCAGGAAGCCTTTAAAATTGCGCCCTGAGGGCAGAAGCAGAAGGCCCTACTATGGAGTATGTATCTAGTACTACGGACTATGTTCCACTACTATAGAATGAAGCAGCCACACAATGGGAAAAGGGCTGCCCCACCAAACCTTGGTCAAGCAGAGGAGAGCAGACACCATCGTGGAGGATAAACCTCATCTCTTTCTCTCCCTGTCCTTCTATTTCTTGCAGTGCCTTGCGTTGGCCTAATTTAAGAGAATGCTAGGAGGTGGTGGAGACCCTACGTGACGCAGTCTGTAGAGGTCAGCCTCTGAGGCACAGAGCAGAGTGGATGAGGCAAAAGAATAGGTACAGGAAAGCAAACAGAAAATAAACGTCAGAACCCCTAAAAATTTTATAAAAATACTCTTTTAACATAAATTAATTCCATTTTCAGAACCTAAATTATATCTTTTTCCAAATGCTTTTGGCTAATGAAATAATTTATCCCCTGACTTCAACTAAAATAAAATGAATATTAAAGTGAATATTGAATTAAATTTGTAATAAAAAGATGAGTCTCTGTGAAAATTTTCCAGAGAAGAGCTGTGAAATTATAGATTTCAAACCCCCTAGCACGATAAATCTACCCAGATTTAATACTGGTAAAGTGGACAATCAGCCATTTGAATGACATGACTATGATTAATGCATTACTCTCATTTGAAAAATATATAGTAAATTTTTATTTTTAGGAAGCTTAGGTTTTCGGTAAAGGTCTGGCAGTCATTTGCAGACAATCTAACAATTGAACCTGGACCACATCATAGTATCACCTAAAACAAGCAAATGATTTGATGTCTTACTGAAACTTAAACTCCTAGTTATGTGTGTTGTATGAATTTTTAGGGTACCTTAATTTTCCTGATGTATTCTAAAGTAGCAGTTCTAAAATGCATGTCTTCCAGTGCTCAGATCCTAATACAAAGTAGAGTTCTATGCTTTCAGTAGATGTTGACTAGACAAGATGTATGAAATAGGAGCACAAGCTTTACTCAGCTCAGAACTTTGTTGGCCATAAACAAAGGTGCTTGATGCTCTCAAATTCTGTTTGAACTTTTAAAGTCATGCATCTCTTGTATTATCAAAATAAGAAGGAAAAAAATTGTCTTCTGAGGATACTCTGAAGATAAAACTAAATGCATTTTCTTATCACCAAATTAAGAAAGGGTCAATAATAGTCAACATTTTTACATGATTTAACTTGCATTAAAGATCCAATATTTTGGAGTGTGTTATTTCAGGCACTATTTCTTCATTAAGAGACCCATATACATGTTTTACTGGCCCCTACTTTCTCAGTTTTTATTTTGTAATCTCCAGATTTTGTAGAAGCCACACATTTTTGAAAACTGTAAATTTGAACAGCCTTTACTTCCAACACAAAGTCATCCAAAACACACATAAATACTCCAAAGGCAAACTATGCTATAAGGAAATGACTATTTCTAGATCCCTCCTGATAGTGAGGAAAATAAATAATGGGAAGCCATTTTGATGTTATTACAGCATTGATGAACAGAATCATTAAACTAGTCTGCTTATAATAGAAACAACCTATGTTAGGACAACATTGTGGAAGATATTTTGTTTCTGAATTTGCTTACTTGGGGCACTGGGCTATCTTCTGTACGTTCTATCTAATCTCCACATCTAGAAAGGTTTTCTTTAAATGAGAACTTTAGGAAGAATAGCAGTGACATGTTGCAAAAGCCTGAACTCACATGCTTTATCAGGACAAAACATATTTAAAATATTTTTAACTTAATATAAAAAATTATATACAATGCTTATGAAAGATTCCAATATTAATTCTTAATTTATTCTCCTTAAAGAGCTGGAGGGAACCCTTCGTAAGAGCTGTGGTATGGTAACAGTCTGCTGTATGTCACTTCTTGACTACAGCAGACATGGCTAATCCGTCCTCATTGTTCCATTCTTACTGGGTCCTCAGAGGCTTAGAACCTATCTCAATTCAGTAAACTGGGCAAACAACACCTATCAGTTCACATTACCCCATCATTCATTATTCAGCACATATACATTAACCTAGGCATTGTGTAAGGTACTAGAGATTCAACAGTGATAAATAAATAAATAAATAAATAAATAGGAATGGCACCTATGCCCAAGGAGCTGAATCACTAGTGGAATGTAGTTTTAAAAGCAGCTAATTATAATAGACTGTTTCAAGGATTCTAATGGAAATAATACAGGCTATCATGGATACCACAGAAAAGAAATACAGATTTCTCTGTAAGGAGATGGGAAAGACAGAATATTCTAGGTTGGGATTAAAGTCCAAGATTGGAGAAGGAAGATAGAGTCTGAGATGGAGAGAGCTCCTCTGTGAAACCACATTGCTGACCGGGTATACTCACAGAATTGAACAGAAAAGCATGAGTATGGAATGGAAATAGATTAGCCTGGAGAGTTAACCTGAGGCTACATAAATAAGAAATTTTTAGGATATTTTAGGAAGTTAGACATCTATCCTAAGAGAAATATAAAACCATTAAAGGGTTTTAAAGTATTTTGGAGAGACTTCTGACTTTTGTATGGAGAATTAGTGAAAGGAAGAGAAGATTGGGGGGGAGGACCATATTGAGAGGCTGACATACTGATCAAAGCTGATCCAATATAAGGCAAATGGTACTGGGGATGAAGATAAGTGGAGAAATTCATGAGATATTTAGAGGATAAATTTGATGGGATTCAGTGGTCAACCAGATATGGGAAAGGAAGAAGACAGATGGTTCAAGAATGATGCCTAGTTTTCTGACTTTGGAAACTGTATAAACATTGTTATCATTTACTGACATAGGCTAGACAGGATGAAGAACAAATATGGGGGAAGAAGATGAACTCAGTTTTAGGTAGATGGACTTGGAGGAGCCTGTGGGTCAGCCAAAAAAAGATAACTAATTCACAATGGGAAATAGGGGTCTAAAAGTTCATTAGAAAAAGCTGGTTTGGGATCATACAACCGGAATTTATCCATAGAAATGTTCCTGAAGTCATTTAAATTAATGAGGTCATTTTGGGTTTGAGGATATTTTAAGAAAAGAGAAAACAAGAAAGCACCTCAAATAATAAAAACATTAAAGGGAATTCCTGAAAATTCTTTGAGAAGTTTCACACAGCGGGCCAACCGTGTCTTCTAGCTATATAAATGAAGAAAGTTTTATCTGGGGTGAGCATCCTAGCGGATTCAAACCTTAGACTACTCTAGACAGCTGTCAAATCTGGACTTTGTTGAATTGAATTCTTACTGTACCAGGAATCCCCTTTCTTGGTCCCTATGAGTGGCACAGCATGGTTCTAGAGTTACATAAAGATGAAGAGAGTGCCCTGAGAGAGAAAAAAACAGTGATACGATACCTGCCAATAATGGAAGCAGTCTATAGGACACATCTAGCTAAAAGGAATTTTTTTTCCTAAAGCTTTTAAGCGGGAAAATAAACTCATGGCAGTAGTAAAATGAGCTTCTACCTCTCGTCATTGTAGCAACCTGTGGAAGCATAGCAGGAGCATAATCAAGGAGAGATGGAAAGAGGAAGCTGTGAATAAAACTTTCACCTTCAACTCGGAGATAAGTGATCTTAGAAGTGTCATCTTACCTTTTGTATGCTTTCAGTATTTTAGTTCATTTAGGCTAACAATGCCTGTTAGCACTGATAAGTTTCCAGTTGGATCCCAGGTTTTTATGCTGTTTAAATAGTGTCCCAATACATTCTCACAAAGGTGGTCTGCAAACGACATTTTGAAAACCTCTGAAGTCGGGGAAAATTGAAAATTGAAATATTCCAAGAAAGAAATGATTCGAGTTACTGAGGGGTGAACTTGTTTAATTGACAGGGAAAAATAGAGGTCTCTAATAGTGCTTACTCTTAGGAAACCAAGGGAAAAGAAATAATAATATTACCAGGTTTAATCCAGATTTAGTCTGCTTAAGTAGTCAGTGTATAGAGATATCCCAATTTTACTCAGATTCTCCTCATACAATCACTAGGAATCTATTCGGCCCATCAAGGTGACATTGCACGCTTGAGAAGAAGGGTAGCAGATAAACATGGCGGCGCAGATGCAGGATTTGCTTCCCGCCAGTTATGTAGTGTTTAATGCCATTTAACTTATCTCCAAAAACTGTTATGAAAAAACCACAGTCCTAGTAAACACTGTTACTAAATGTGTTGCATATGCACAGAAGAGGCCATAAGAAATGAGATCCCTTCTGCAAAAGTGGGTTGTAAAACTTTGTGATATACAAATTTCCATCAGAAAGGGTACTGATCTGGATGTGACTGCCAGAGAGTCCCTAAGGGCAAATTATTCCAGACAGGAAGTGTGGATTAGTTTGGCTCTCTAAATAGTTCATGTTTCAGCAAACCTAAATTGATTTTCCAGAATTAAACTCTCCAAGATAGAGATATGTTAATCTAACTTCCGGCTTAAAATAGTTCTAAGACAGAATTTCTGTTCTATAACCTTAGGCCCTGTCAAACCCATCCTGTATCCAGTATTCTTCATCTTCCTTATAGTACCTCCATTCACCCATTACTCAAGCAAAAAATATAGAGTCATCCTATATTTACCATTTTTTTCACTTGCCACATCAAATCCATCAGAAAGTTTTATTGATTATATTTAAAATACATCCTGAATCTCCTATCCACAGTGTGGCCTGATCTGAGCCATCATCATCTTTTGCCTAGAATTCCATGAAAGTCTTCTCATGGCTTTCGCTCGTAACCTCCTCCAATCATTTGCTGATAACCCATTCTTTCCCAGCAGCAGGAATTATCCTTCTCAACTATAAATCAGTTATCACTCAACTGCTCACAACTCTTCAATGCGGTCCCATTGCTACTTGACAAAACAAACAAGTGAACAAATGCAATTACCTTTCACAGGAAACCAAGGCCTCTTGCTACCTTTCCTAGCACACCTTCATTAATTGTCTTGCTTGTTCAGCCAATTAGCTGTACGTGTGTTGAGAACAAGTTTCTGGAAACAGATTATCTAGGCTTGCGTCTAAGCTTTACTGCTTTCTAGCCAGGGCAAGTTATTGTACCTTCCTGTGCCTCACCTGAAAATAAATGATAAAATGGAATGTACTTCAGAGAGAGAGTTTGGAGATGCTTTATGTTTGTTGAAATTCTCACATTTATTCATTCTTCAGGACTTTGGTATCTGCTGTCTCCTTTACCAGGATTGCTAATTCCCAGGTCTTGGCTTGGCCATCTCCTCCTCACCAGTTGGGCTATTGGAAGACAAGTCCTTAGGATATGCTCCCTCATCAGCCTGCTTATTTCTCTCATATCTCCTAACTTTAATGATTTTCATGTTCATTTTTTTTTTTAATTTTCCTGTATTTCTTCACCTAAATTCTAGAGGACTGGAAACTTGCTTTCCCTAATACCAAAAACACTATCTATCAGCAGGAATCAAATTTACTGTAAAGTCCTATTTGGAAGACTGAAGAGTGTTTGTGGATCTCATTTAATCTCAGGAAAAGCAGTACCTTCAGTTACTAATCAATAAAACAAGAAAAAAATGTTGAAAACACAATGTAGATATTATTTTTAGATATCTCAGTATCCAGCATAAAAACATGGGCAGAAAAAGACATATCAAGGCCAGAATTTGGGTTATATCTCTCAGGAAGAAGAGGGAGGGTGGGAATCACAGCAGGGACAAAGTGAGCTCCAGAATTCCATTTTATTTCCTTAAGTTACATTGTATTATACAATATTTTGATGAAATTAATATAAAATTTTAAATTATCCATTAAATTATATTTAAAAGTTTAAATTATCCATTAAAACTGGTGGGAAAAAACTCTGCCCTCAATCTCTCATTATCTGATGCTCTTTTGGCCTCATTGGTCATATCTGTTTCCCTAAGATCATTTGTATGATGAAATTATTATTTTATATTTTCCAAATTAAATACTGCCTACCTAAAAAAGGGCTAAAGGTTTCTCACATGTTAAAATATTAAACTTAAAATAAACATCTTTAAAAGAAAAAGATTTGGGGAAAATTAGAAGAGAGAAATTCAGAGGATGTAGTTAATTCAGTTATGTATTAAAGTTACTATTGAGGATATTATAGATTTTCCCAGATCAGTAAAGCAATTCACAGTAACATATATAAAGTTGTGCATTTTCCTACTGGGACATTATCCTAGACAACAATTGCATTAAAAAAAAATTGTTGGAGGGAGACAAGCCTGGGTGGTATAATCTTTTTGCTTATTTTCACTTTGTGGATCTAGAAACTCAGTTTTACTATCTTTCTAGACTTAGCAGGTCCTGGAGGAATAGTATACTAACCAAACCCACAAGAAATAGATGAGTATAATAAGAACCATCAATTTAGCAATTTACAAAAGGAGGCACACATTCCCAATGAACTTCGTATCATCTTCATTGTCCATGATCCAAAACTGTCTGGCAAACATGAAGCAACAGCAAAGTAGGTAAAGTATATTTCATCTAGACCCCAATAAAACCATATTAATTCCCTCTAGCCCAAACCAAATGCATCCATCCAGAGTCAGGTCCTCTATCCACTGGGTGCTAGTTCCTTGGTCTCCCAGGAACAGCGCAGAGTTCACATTCCCAACTTCTTACTGTCGGAGCGTCCACTTCTTTCTAGTCACTCCCTCTTTTCATCAGCTTGTACTATTGTAACGACTTTCAGTAACCTCTTAAGTGTCCTTAACATCCTTGTTTCTTTCATCCTTTCCTCCTCCCTGATGCCTGCTGTCCCTTTCTTTTACTTCATCATGCCTCCCCAGCCTAATATTCTTTTTTGTTAACTTGAAACAACAAAGATTTCTTTTTTCTTATTATGTTATGTAAATCACCATACATTACATCATTAGTTTTTGATGTAGTGTTCCATGATTCATTGTTTGCGTATAACACCCAGTGCTCTGTTCAATACGTGCCCTCTTTAATACCCATCACCAGGCTAACCCATTCCCCCACCTCCCCTCCCCTCCAGAACCCTCAGTTTGTTTCTCAGAGTCCATAGTCTCTCATTCTAATTTTAACAATGGGAAGGTCTTTTTTAAAAACATGGCAGTAAAATGTGCTTTCTGAATTGGAAATGATGTGAAGAACAACAGAGCTGCGTGTTATTTATCGCAGTAGATAGTATCTTGGCAAGATGAATATGAAATAGGTGAAATTCCCATTGTAAATTGTGTGGTGGTCTCAGGAATTCTCCCTGTGATTCAGGTAGAGGATAGGGGCAGTATGTTAAAAATAATAATAATAATGCCTTTAATATGTGGAAGTTGTCAATCAAAATACAGAATTATACATAGACAGCCCTGGGCATATCAGCACCCTAATTATAGAAACTCTGGCTCGTCACCAATGTTTTAACACTTGGTTTATTTCCTGTTCAACTTGTTCAATAGAGCCAGAGTTAATTGGTTTTCCAAATGAGTAGTTAAAAATATAAAGATCTAGCTTCATTAAGTGGAGGCTATCCTCATTATGCACCAATGACTTGTAAGTCTATGTAAAGGTTAGTAGGGTGAGCTGTCAGAGCATTGTGTACGAAACCGCAGCTTTGACTTGGTCCTAATATGGCTAATAACTAATACATATTGAAAGCCACGGTTGTTGGTAAAAATAGAGAGAGGTTTTATGAACTGAAATTTCCCCAAACCAAATATATTTATTAAACAGATTGTCTAAAAACATAGCATTTTCTTTTTCAAATCCAATGTATTTTATTTTTCTGCCAGAAGAGGCATTTAGAATTTCCCTACAGCAAGAGAGAGAGAGAAAGTCTATGTACCAGTAGAGATTTAGCACACTGTGAGTTTTTTAATATACTGCTTAGCATTTCTACAATTGTCATTCTTCTATAGCACAGTGATGCATTTAATGTGATATTTTGACACCATAAGTGACAGGATCAAACAAACAAAAAAAAGGCAATATGTATTGGGATAGTTTTGGACTTCTACATATGCACAAGAAAATCATAAAGCAGTGAACTTATTTTCCAAAATAAGTACCTTTTTTAAAAATAAGTTGAACACCATCATCAGTAATGCTGTTCTCATTATTGTTAAATATAATTCTCAAGAAATGTCATCATCACTTCGCAGTAGAGTCATTATTTAGGGGGCAGCATCTACCTTCGTTGTAGAGAAACAAGAGAACTCAGGTTGTGTTTAGGAAAAACTTTCAGAAAAGCTGCACGGGAATAAATCCTGATTTCATACGTCTCTGCCGCTGCATAGCGTTTCAGCAACCACCTCCTTGTTTCTGAAGACCATGACAGAAATGTCGTCAGATAAACTCTCTTAAATAGAAACACTGAAACTGAAATCTACTAACTTCTAGCCGTGATATCAGTTGTAGAAAATATATGGTTTATTTATTTATTTATTTTGTTGGTGTTGTTGTTTATTTTATGTTATGTTAATCACCATAATTCCATCATTAGTTTTTGATGTAGTGTTCCATGATTCATTGTTTGCATATAACACCCAGTGCTCCCTGCAGAACGTGCCCTCTTTAATACCCCTCACTGGGCTAACCCATCCCCCCACCCCCCTCCCCTCTAGAACCCTCAGTTTGTTTCTCAGAGTCCATAGTCTCTCATGGTTCATCTCCCTCTCCAATTTCAGCCCCCCTTCATTTTTCCCTTCCTACTGTCTTCTTCTTTTTTTTAAACATATAAGTCAATCAGAGAAAGACACAGATCATATGATCTCACTGATATGAGGAATTCTTAATCTCAGGAAACAAACTGAGGGTTGCTGGACTGAAAATATATGGTTTAAATTAGGACAACTCCTATAGGTTTAAGGGGAATATTTTGCACATAAAAATATTAAAGTAAATTCATGTAGGAGGATCCTAAATGCCACCTCATATGAATATGGTGAGTTAATTTTGTTTCATTACATAACATCTTGGCATTCCACATTTTAATAGATTTATTCTTTAAGAGTAAACTAATCTTTCTTTGGCAAATTTAATTGTAAAAATAGCTAACAATGATATACTCGTGTCCTAGGGCTGTGGTCACGAAGTACCACCAACTGGGTGCCTTAAAACAATAGAAGTTTATTCCCTCTTAGTTCTGGAAGCTAGAATTCTGAAATCAAAGGGGCAGCAGGGTTGTACTCACTTTGAGAAGCTAGGCAGAATCCTTTCTTGCTTCTCCATTGGTGGTGATAGCTGGCAATCTCCACATAAGGTCACCTTTACAGGTTACAGGGGATAGAATCTCAACATACATTTTGAGGAAACACAATTCAGACTGTAACTGTTTTGTGGAAGTACTTTCTAAATCAGAAGCATTGTGCATAATTATTTAACTCAAATTCACTTATTATTTTGGCAAGTGGTGAGTCTGAGAAGTGCATTATTCCATCATCTTAGATTTGGTGGGAGGTACTGAGGGTGAGGTCTGGTTCACTAAGGAAGTTTTGATATTTGTGAGAGCTCTGTTTAGTTGAAGAGCATAGCTGAAAAATCCTTTCTTATAATAAAATCTGTTTTGTTTATTGATTCTGCTTTAATATTGACAAATATTCTAGGAGAACATATTTAACAATACAATCAGCAGAGTTTAATGTACTAGTTATTATCAACATAGGGTTTTATGGTGGGTATCCAGGGGCAAGTTATACAAAGCCTAGAGTTTATATAACCTAGCCAAGGAGGAAGGAGTCCCCCAGAATGAAAGTAGAGTCCAGGACTCATGTGCTTGGTTGAGTAAATTAATTCCACATTTTTCACTAAAAGCAAGGGCAAAAAAAATTTTCCCCCTAATAATTACTTCAGGGATAGAAATGTTTATGGAGATCAAGTCTGTACCAGCTTTCTAATAACACCAAGGTCATGGAATTGAAAACCCTGGGGACCAGTTACTTTCTCTCAAGTCCATGGCCATTGACCCTAAGGATAATCCCAGCCAACCTCTTGCAAATGCAGAGTAAGTCCAGGTCACTGTAAATATATGAATAGTTGGGCAAGAACACATAACCTTTACTAAAACTTCAAGTTAAAGTATGCACTTAGCTACTTATGGGTGAGTAATGGCATTTGGAGGAATACAACATTATTATTTTCATCATGTTATTTATGCTCACTCCCCACCACAGTCTCTCAAACACAAACAAATACTTATGATTCCAAATTTTAGGTAAGACTAAACTGTATTAGCATCATGCACACAGTTTTTTTTTTTTAATTAACCCACTGAATGGCTTATTTGAACAACAATGAAGCCTAATGATTTTGTGAGCAAATCAAATTACAATTGATATATTTCATGTTTCATAAACTAATGAGTACTTTTTTTTTTTGATGTAGTGTTCCATGATTCATTGTTTGAGTATAACACCCAGATGCACACAGTTTTTAATAGTACTTGTTTACTTCAGCCCATGGACTAGATTGTAGTCATTTATTTTAATTTCAATCATGGTGGATTGTTATGTTATAATATTCCAGAAGGCAACAGCAGCTCAAAGTTATGATTTTTGTTGAATAAGTAAACAGTTTTGCCTTGAAGAGTCCATCTGACATATTTTTTCCAAAGAATCACAGAAACTCTCAACTGAATGGAACTTGAAGGTCAGCTAGTGTAAATTTTCAGCCAGATCTCCATAAACAAATAAATAAAATCAGTGCTCTCTTTCATTAATTTTGCTGGAGTTCAACTAGACTAAACCAGGACTGAACCATTTGTTCAGCATGGGGGTAGGAGTGGGGTAGGGCAGTCTAGCAGATTCTGGACAGCAGTGGGAGGTAAGGAAAAGCAAGCAATAATGGTGGGATTGTGCCAAGTGATTGCGATAGAACTACCTCTGTGAGCTGGGAGGTCACCAAGGAGAAAAGAAATCTTTTGTTGTTATAATTAGTTATAGTCTAGTTCATTCCAGAACTAGGGTTAATTTCATTTAACCCTTCTGGGATTTGACTGCATTGATACTGACAAAATAAAAGCAATTCTGCTAGTAGCTAGATGATGAGCAGGGAACTGAGCATTCAAATAGAAACCATACCTTGCAAGAGTGTACTATGATTTGCAGAACAGATAAACTGTACCCAATAATGATGTGCAAGACAAATACCTAATCTCAGACTCTTTTAGTGTTAGTTTTTTCAGACTCTATCAGATCCAAAACCAACAGCAAACAATAATTCCTCACACTCATGTGGTTCCAGCAATTCCTTAGTTTACAAATTCTGACAATCCCTACCAGTACATTGGTCTGCCTAGTTATGTCGTCTTCTTGCAACAACAAACAAACAAACAAACAAACAAAAAACCCCAATTTTGTTTGGCTGTAGTTGGGTTCCTGGTGGTAAGTCGGCTTTAATGATGTAATAGTGAGAATAATTCTAACCCCAATATTATCATGTCTTCCACCTGAGTAGTATCTGACTCATTAACTTAACTAAGTTTTCATCTTGGATCATCCTTTCTTTTCTCAAAATACCACAAAGCTTTTTCCATTCGAACTTCTGCATTTGGTCTTAGATTTTATTTTCTTGCAACTTTTATTTTTTTCTCATTTCCTTATCCATTAAATTTTGATTTTAAACAGGATGCACCCAAATACATTTACATGCACACATGATATTTGATGGTAGGATAAAAATCTTTCACTGGGGACATGAATCCTATTGATTCCAAATAGGTTAGATTTTGAGGGGTTCTCAAAATCAAACAGTAGATGACTGGTAACTTAAAATATGGTGATTATAACATACATGTGAAAAATAGATATTGTCAAGGGTGACTATATTAGAAAAACAGATAAATGCTCATATCTCAACAGTAAAACTATGCTTTTGTAATAATATATTTTTTTAAATTGTTGTTTCTTCGTAAGGAGATTTTACATTACGTGTGTATTTATTGTTTTTCAAAGTACTGATTTGTCTTATATTTTATCTTTTCATTGATTAGGTTGACTATATAAAATCTATTATGGATCTTTATGATGTTAACAGTTTCCTTAGTAAAAAATATCCAAGTACATTAGCCATTAAGTTATAAACTAGCTGATGGGCATTACTTTGCATTACTATAATACATTTATACTAATTCTGCCACTAACTGTTGACTTTGGATGAATTACTTGGTATTTATGGGCTTTAGTTTCCTCTTAAGTTATTAGATTAAATCAGATGACTTAGTGTAAAACTCCTCATAAAGGGTTTGGCATATAGCAAGCGCTGTCTTCGGAGTTCGTATTTATCAGACATTTTTGAGGACTTACCATGTACCAAGCACAGTATACAGTACTGGGAAGGCAAAGAAGACAGGACAGTATTAATGAACAATTTGTGGCCTAATAATCTGGAGGACACAAAATCCCATGGATTATTTTAGGCTGGTGTGTCTTGATGGTTGGAAAGATGTAAGAGATCAAGTGCTTTCTTTGCAGAATTTTTAAGTTGAATTTGAATTGTCTAAATTTCTGTATTTCAATTTAACTATAACTAAGAAATATAAGACATTTTAGGATTTGAAATGAGGTAAGACATTACAGGAATGTGAAAAAAAATATTCAGACTGACATTTCATATATTTTAAGCTATTTTTTTAAATTACATTCCATTTTTTTTTTCCTCTTTTAGTGATATGTATTTGGACTGAAGCAACATAAAAATTCCTCCCTCTAAAAGGAAGAGAGGAAGCCAGAAGTAGAAAATTTAATGAAATTTAATTAAATTCAGCATAAAAATGTGTTTAAAGCAAGGCAAGAGAAATTTGTCATTGTGGTTATAAAAGAAGGTAAAGTCTCTAGCATTAGCACGATATCCAGCAGGACAAAGGAGAATGAAAAGCTAATTCATACAGAATCATGAAAGATGCAAAGATTTTTTTCCATACTCTAAGACACAAAGATACAAACTTTATTGACTTTTCAGAACAATGCTTTAAAGGAGATAACTTTTTTTCCCCCTATGTAAAAGACATAAAGGCTATGATATAGGTATTATAATCCAGGAGCTAGAAGGCTATTAATTCAATGTTATTGGAACTAGAGAATGAAAATGTAACTGAAGTTGTACATGAAGAAACTTCAGATTTGATCATCGGCTAAATATAAATCTCAAAGAAGTGAAAGTTGGAGTTTTGTGACATTTAGGTATCTGGAACTGATAGAAATATAAAAAGCAGGGAGAAAAATGTCCAGTGGATTTAAGCCTGGGAATAAATAAATCATCTAAGGAGAGAAGAATCAGCTTGAGCAAATGATATTGAAACTGAGGTATCAGGAAGCATGTTGGTTCTACATGTCCTTCCCCCTGAACCCCAAAGAACCATTATTCTGTGCTCTTTAGGTCATACTGCATTGTTTTACTCTATTCTGACTTCTAAGAGGTAACTTATTGCATTAATTCTCAGACACTCTCTAAATGTTTTAGAAGGTTTTTGGTGTTGAGTCAGTATTTTTGTCGTATCTTTATGTTCTTTTAAAATTTGTAATAAATGGTATCTATTTAATAATCTGTCCAAAAATCTCTTATGTATATGAGTATTGGTATTCTTTTTAACACGAATTTTCTTGAGATCTTGTGACATAAGCCATAGATTTTTCTCCTGTGATATATTACAACATTTTCTTTACATTACAAATCTTTCTTTATATACAACTAAAAATCTTCACTCACCGATGCACCAGGATTTCCCCCCATGAAAATCCTACTTACAGAATAAAAATTGCTGCAATATTTATTCATAGCCTTGAAGTGATTGAAAGGAAGAGGGTACCAGAGTAAGGTCTTTTTTTTTTTTTTTCCAGAGTAAGGTCTTGATGAGAATGTGTCAAAAAAGCTCCATCACATTTGTCAGACAATTTTTTGAGGTTGACATTTTCTGGGCACAATAGTTTAACCTGACATTGGTTTGCAAAGCTTAATAAAAAAAAATTTGCAAACCACATTAGTTCAGATATCAGTAAAACATTGGCTTTAGGTTTCTTTATTGATTTGACATCAGCTGAGAAGAAAGCAGGAATCTGAAGGTCAATGTTTTCTTAAGATGTTTTGCAGGTACCTATTCTATTAACTGGCTCAGCATTAGCATAGCTAAGTATTTCAGGCTTACGTGTAGTAATATCCTTTGACATGAAAAGTTGCCCAAGTTTTTAGCTAACCAAATGTCAAAGCATATACTTGGGCAGTAAACTAATCGGTAGCAAACCTCATTAAGAATTCTGGATGCAGTAATAGCTTTTCTTCAATTGCCACTGCCTTTAATGAGAAGCAGAACAACAGAAGCCACATCACTGGTCTGACAATTTGTTCTATTGATTTATTATGCCTGCTCTGCCACCATCTGCATGAAGGGACTACAAAACATTAGTCTCCTGGTAGCACATTCTAACTTCCGTGAACATAGTAAAAGGAGTCTAGTACTTAAAAGTGACACCGTTGCTTGGTAGTTTAGTGTAGCCACTGGCTAAAACTCAGATAAGAAACTTGTGCTCAGGAAATCATTACAGATTATTTTGGATGTCGCATTTAACAAATTGCTTTAAACACATCTTATGCCAAATTGAATTAAATTTCATTTAATTTTTCTACTTTTTTCTCCCTTCATTCCTTTCAGAGGAGATGAATTTGTATTTTGCTTCGTTCTCTATAGGTATCACCAAAAGAAAGGGGAAAAAAAGAAAATTAGAATTTAATTTAGAAAACAGCTACAAATATATGAGATGGCAATCTGAGTATTCTTTCCGTGCCTTTCCTCATTTCAAATCCTAAAATGTCCTATTTTTCCTTTAGTTACAATTACAGCAATTGAAATCCAGAAATTTGGACTGCAAGTCATATCTAACCTAAGCAATCCTGCAAAGAATGCATTTCTCATTTATCTGCTTTTAGTGTTTTAACTTTAATGAGTACACACTCTAAAGATATGACTCTGCCAATGACTCCTTTGGTGCCATTTTACGGAGTTATATTTAGATGAAAATGGATCATGTCACTGGGAGAAATCACATTTGCCCTTTGGTCAATACTTCTTCAGAAATCTAATGCTGCAGCTCCGTTTCACTGTAATTACACTGACTTCTAGTAAAAAAACTTGTTTAATGGAACTAGAACAAGAATTCTGGATATAGTTTCATGTTTATAACCTCACATCATGTAGGACCTCAGTTTTATATTTTTCAGGCCCCATTTGAATGCTCCCAGTTCCTCGTAATGGGTTAATTTCTGTATCTCTTTAGCAGACATACACAGAAAGTAGGTGCTTAATGTGATTGCTCCCTGGAAATAATTCTACCCTTAAATATTTAAGATGAATCAATTTTATAGATTTAAACTACTAATGGCAGTTGAGCTAATGCTCTCACACTTTCCTTGATGTACATATTTAAAATCGTGAAGTAAATAAGCTTGCCAGTGGGAATATTCCTCCTCAAATAAGATGCCCACCGAGTGATGAGATGATGCCCACTGAGTGAGCATTCAAGCAGTTGCTTTATTTGAATGCCTGAATGGAATTTAATTTGTTCTTCAAATCCCCCCTTAACATGACAGTTGATTTAATATTGTTATCCAGTAGGGGTCTTCTGGCTGGATTATTACAGTGATGTGTGGTACCTTATTCACAAAGCAAAAATGTTTCACCAAAATAGGATATTTTGCAGGAAGGTAGAGTACTTTCATCCTGAAGAAATTATTTCACATTAAAAAGACAGTAAGCAAATCACATTAATTTAAGAAGTAGAATCTAGTTACTATAATTTCTATAGAAATTAACCCATCCTTCGAAATAATAGAAGACAAAACAAAACTGGTAACTGGATTAAACCAACTTTTGAGATTCAAACAGTGTTATCATAGTAAGAAAATTTCTACTTGGGAAATCAGGGCATATACCAAAATAGAAACTTATAATTAAAACACATTTTTAATTAGTATATTTAATAATTGTATGTACTTCATTTTAACTGAATCCACTTTTCTATAGAAATATTTCTATCTGTGTCTGTTACTGCATAACAAACTGCTCCCAAACACTGTGGCTTAAAACAGTAACAACTGTTTTGTATCTCAGGGGTTTTGGGGGCCAGGAATTTGGGAGTGGCTCTTGGAGTTCTGACTCAGGTCTCTCCTGTGTGTGAAGTCAGATGGTGGCTGGAGGAAGGATGGTGGGGATGCCGAAGCAGCTGGGGGCTTCTTGGGCATCTTCCACTTTTATGTAGACTCAGGGCCTCTCCAGGTGGTCTCCCTTCTTAGGGATTAATTTGGGCTTCCTCACACCACGGTGGCCCTAGGGGTGTTAGACTGCTTACGTGGCAGTTCAGGGCTCCCAAAGCAAGTAGCCCAACAGAATCAGGTGAATGCTGTACCACCTTTTAAGACTGGCTTTGAAAGTTCCATAATGTCATTTCTAACTTAGACCCAAACCTTGTTCTGATTTAAGAAAAAGAAGCCTAGATTTTACCTCTTGAAGGGAAGTGTGCCAGTATGACATTGTAAGAAAAATGGGTGGATAAGAAATATTGTTGTATGTGGCTTTGGAAAATAAATTCTGTTACAGAATTTACTGTTACGGTGGTTAGACATAGTGTCTGAAGTCTGACAGCTTGGGTTCATGTCCCAGCTCCAGCCCCACCTACATGTGTGACCACACACACATTGTTTCATGTCTGCCTCAATGTTCTTGTCTCTAAAATAGGGACATTAGTTGTGCCTGTCCTAAAGTGTTGTTACAAAGATTAAATGAGATAATATGTGTCAAGATAACATGAGCAGTGCCTGACATGTAGTAAGTATGATTAAATGTCTGCTATTATAATTATTCAATTGTATTTGTCCAAATAAGCTTGAAAGTATAGGAACATATATGAGTCTGTGGGATTGATAACAAGTGGTGTGTCTAACTCAAACAGTTCCAGTGTCAGTAGGCTTTTAATATTTTTCCTTGCAAGGATGTCCCTGTGCATTCAGTCCCTCTCTAGAAGGGGTGCTGGGAAAGACCTTGATTCTTATGCTTCTTAATAAGCATGTTTCCATAGGCAACAGGGCTGCCTAGAATTCTGTCTTTGTGTCTGCAAACAACTGACAAATTGTTTTGTTTCCAATTCCCACTCACATCTAACAAATTGATTATGAGGAGGAGGGCAGCATGATTCAGTCCATGATTAAGAAAATACATTTTGAATCTGGGAAAACAAAGTCAAGATTTAAATTAAGTCAGTATTGTAGTCAGAAAAGCCCACGCCAAGGAACTTCTCTAATTTCCCTTCTTTTATTCTCCAAAAGTTTTTGAGATAATTGCTTTCAATTTTTACATCTGTTCTTTATCAGGATGTAGAGATCCATAACTTTCTGTCTCTTTACCTTCTCTCTCTTTCTGTCTGTCTCTGTCTGTTTCTCTCTCTCTCTCTCTCTCACACACACACACACACACACACACACACACACGTGCACACATTTGATTCACCCTGCCATCCTTCTGCCATTATAAGATAGGGAGGGTAGAGGCATGGATGTAGCTCTCTTTAGGCTTCTTCTCCATGACCCATCCAGTCTTTAATTGAAGAGAAAGATCTGCCAATGAATAGGTGAGAAAAAGGCTTTTCTGAAGCCCATGGCTACAAATTGTACCCAGAGAATTCTAGAGGGGCGCTCAACTGGGCTTTCTGTTTGGGGGTCTCACAAGTCTAAAACCATGGTATCGGTCTGCTCTGATCTCATCTGGAGCTTGGAGTCCTCTTTCAAACTCATGTGCTCATGGAAGAATAAACTTTCTCAGCTGAGTAGACTCTGCTTATCAGCCAGGGCTCACTCTCAGATCCTGGAGGCCACCTACTTGTTTGCCATGTGGCTTCTTCAAAGCCAGAGTGACACAATGAGTCCTCGTGCTTTGGATCTCTGACTTCCTCTGTCTCTGACCTCTATCTATGACCAGACTTAAAGGACTCATATGATTAATTCAGGCTCACCTGGATAATACCCCTATCTAAAGATCCATTGATTTAAGACTTTAATTACATTTGTAAAATCCCTTTACAGCAGTACCTAGGTTAGTGTTTCACTGAATACCAGGAGAAATTGTGTGTACACCAGTGGCCAGGAATCTAAGAGACCATCCTAAAATTCTACCTACTATAAGGATCAAATGGGATCAAGCATATAAAGGTATAAACCCATTTTAGCAAATTTCCCAGAATATATAAACACTCAAGTGGTGTTTATCATCATCATCACCACTCTTGCCATATGGGTATCATCATCTGCAGAAGGGGGAGGAGGGCAGACAGTGACACCTTACATCAATTTTGACTAATTGCAGCTAAACTGAATTAGGCCTACAAAGAGTTGCTCATTGGTCTTCTTTCTTTTCTGATATGTCTACGAATTATCAATTTAAATAAAGAAATGTAGAAACAGATATAATTCCATTAGACAGTGTCTTAAATAATACTGAATCATTGATGGTCAGCCATGACTGTTACCTCCTCTAGAAAGCTCTGACTAATGTCATTTCCTTCTTTCTTCCATCCAAGCTTAATTAGAATCATCTGTATTCGCTTTTTATACTCTTTCAAAATCATCTGCTTTTATCATATTCTTTTCTCCAAGTAGTATTTGGACTCTAGGGATAAAAAAAATAATGCCTATCATCTTCAGCAAATGTCCCAGCACAACAAAGATGCTCTGAAATTATTTGTTAAATAAAAAATAACCAATGGAAATTTGAGAAAACATTTGCTCTCATATATTGCATGCTATCTAAAATGAAATCCAGGAAAAATCACTGATTCAGTGTAATGTCCAAAATATTTAAAGGAACTAGAATTATGGTAGAAATGGGAATAACTGCTGTTATCACTCCTATTATCATTACATAGATGCACTCATTAAACAGGTAGTTGACATGAAGGAAATCCAGCATATCCACCCAGGATGTCCTAATAGGCAAGTGAGTGGGCTGCAGCAACACAGAATCTAGAAGCTGATGATATTCTGATATCCACAAAAGCAGTCTGCATCAGGAAGTAGGGACACAGTTACTGGTATTTAGAAGCAAAAGTACTATCCAAGTGTGAAGGACTGACAAGAAGAAGATGGTATCCCATTTCTAAAGATATAGGCATTATAGGTAAAAACTAAAAAAGGAACTCTGGCAAAGGTGAACAAATGAAAAAATGAATTTCCATACCAAGGTATGAGATGGAGATGCCTGGGTTGGAAACAAGGGTGGACACATGAAGGCTGTGTCCCCTACCTACAGCCAGGATGGGCCCCATTTCTGAAGAAAGACGTAGATCCAGCCATTAGGTTGAGAAAGGTCCAGAATTGGGAGGATGCTGAAAAACAGCACATCAGAGTAAGATTTTTTTACAATTAGTTTATGTTAAAGTAGGTAAATATACTACTGACTACACTACTATGCAACTACCCTCCAGGGTGGAGCCAGATTATTTGAATACAACAATCCTGAGACACAGGTAACATTTGCTTTGTGGCTCATGGGTGAGGAACTAGGGAAGCCAAGGCACAGGAAAAAGGAGCACTTGTGATCCCCTAACTAAAGCTCGTCATCTTCATGGTGAGAGAAACTATGTTTAAAACATATTTTTATTTTTATTTATTTATTTTATTATGTTATGTTAATGACGATACATTACATCATTAGTTTTTGATGTAGTGTTCCATGATTCATTGTTTGCATATAACATCCAGTGCTCCATTCAGTACGTGCCCTCTTTAATACCCGTCACCAGGCTAACCCATCCCCCCACCCCCGCCCCTCCAGAACCCTCAGTTTGTTTCTCAGAGTCCATAGTCTCTCATGGTTCGTCTTCCCCTCTGATTCCCCCCCTTCATTTTTTTTTTAAATTATGTTATGTTAATGACGATACATTACATCATTAGTTTTTGATGTAGTGTTCCATGATTCATTGTTTGTGTATAACACCCAGTGCTCCATGCAGAACATGCCCTCTTTAA
>NC_138376.1:44955873-45141152 GCF_054177405.1 Leptonychotes weddellii | reverse complement strand
ACTGGGTGTTATACACAAACAATGAATCATGGAACACTACATCAAAAACTAATGATGTAATGTATGGTGATTAAAATAATAAAATAAAATTAAAAAAACTAATGATGTAATGTGTGGTGATTAACATAATAAAATTTTAAAAATGTAAAAAAAAAAGAATCACAAAAATCTAGTACTATCTAATCTAATACGAGGTAATGCTAATACCATTAATCTAACTAATTTATCTAATAATAATTCATTGCACACCTATTAGAAATTTACATTTTAGGGCGCCTGGGTGGCTCAGTTGGTTAAGCGACTGCCTTCGGCTCAGGTCATGATCCTGGAGTCCCGGGATCGAGTCCCGCATCGGGTTCCCTGCTCAGCAGGGAGTCTGCTTCTCTCTCTGACCCTCCCCCTCTCATCCTCTCTATCTCATTCTCTCTCTCAAATAAATAAATAAAATCTTTAAAAAAAAATTTAAAAAAAAAGAAATTTACATTTTAATTGCTAATCAGCCCTATTAAATCCCTGAATTACTGAAATGCCAACTATGTGGTAACATGTTACTAAGGTCAGTTAGATGAGCACCTATTTTGTTTTTGGCAGGATTTAGCATTAGCTATTCAGCTAATGCTGATACTACTGGGCAAATATTGAAATTGGACACAGTTCTATGATTCAGCCATAAAAGCCAAATATTATATACTAGAGTATCTGGAAGATATATTTCTGTCAAATTTCATTTATGGGCAATTTGATCATTTTAAAGTTTTTTAAAATATAACTTTATGAAGCTTGTTAAATTTTGAAATGATTTACTTTTTATGATATTCCTACTATATAATCAGAAGGTATCTGACTCTATAATGGGAAATTGTATAAATATGATTCATTTAGAAATTCATTTTATATGAGCTTTTTCTAAAAAAAGAATTTTACTAAGTGAATAAAACTTTTATGTTAAAAAAAGTATATTATAAATAACTTTATGCCAATACATGGGAAATTTTGGATTAAACTTATAAATTCCCAGAAAAAAATATAACATGATAAAATTGTCTCATAATGAGCACAGATGCAAAAAATCCTAAACAAAATCTTAGTAAATTGTATCCAGCAATGATAATGATAATTTAACAAAAGAAAATATACCATAGGAAAATTAGGTTTATCCCAAAACACAAGGTAGTTTAATTTAAAAATCAGTGAATGAACTCAGAAGAATGGATTAAAAGAGAACATTCAAATGATTAATTTAGAGTTATTTCGAAGACCAGGTAGAACAGTGCAGGTGAAGAGGTTTTTGTTGTTGTTGTTGTTTTTTAAGCTGAACTGCTGTTAAAGAATTACTCTTGCTGGTTCAGGCTGTTGTTGTTTGCCTCTGCTTTTATTTAAAAGAAAAAAAATCACAAGTAAGGTGTATTTTGAGAGCCTTGATTAATTTCTTTAGCAACTGCTGCTTTACATTACACTCATTTACGCATCTTTCAAGTCTAATGGATTAGAAATCTTGATGAAACTGAATGAGAAATACTTCAAAATAAGAAGGAAAGGTAGAAGCGTACCTAATGAGGAAATCCTGGTAGTATTTTACTTTTACAAGGATCTCTATTTTATTTCTAATAAAGACATCTTTTGACAGGCACCCTTAATATGGAAAGTGCATTACTCATTTTGGTCAGTACAATCTATAGTCTTGTTCTGGATATAAAATGCCATTGATTTTACGAGGGGTTATGTGTTTAAATCAACTCAGCAGTACCCAAACCAACACAAATAATAATTATATTCCCTCTTTCTAAAATACTATTTCCCAAAAATTTCAACTAAGTGTATAATAATAATCTTATGGAAGGGTACAATTCCTAATTAACAACGGGACTTACCCTTTTGTTTCATGACAGCAGGTGATTACTAAGGTACTGTGCTGGCTACCTTGTGTTTGTTTGAGCCCCCTTTTCAGAGTCTGGAAACAAATGTGCCTCCATCACCTGCTTCTTTATCTGTGCTTTTGTTTCAAATGAACAGTATTTTTAAGATCTTCAGTGTTTTCCTTTTCTCATAACTTTCTAATCATCTATGATTTCTGTCCTATCCAATGTCTCTCTTTCAGTTTTATCAAAACAGTGTGATTTCCAGAGAACAGGACTTCGGAATTTTTTTTTTTCTTTCTTTGCCACTTATGAGCTATAGGGCTTTGGGCACATGGAAAAATAAGATTGATTTTTAACGATAAAGTAAGCATAATAGCACCTTTACTAGACACTTGTGACATAAATGTTCTTAGGCAGATTTTCACTGGTTACCAGTGTAAATGTGATCATGCATCCATTAAAGGTATTCCATTTACTAACTAAATTATGAAATTCTAACCCTAAAAACAATCTTGAAAATTATTCTCCTGGTAATAAGACATATAGTAGTAAAGAAATTATGGCAAACCGGCACCATTCTTACAAGAGCAGCCCAAAAGCCTGGCCTTTGTGCATTAAAATAAAATTTTAGAAACATAATTTACAGGGTCCCTAATTTATTTGATTCTTTTGAGTTCTCTTTTGGCTAATCAGCATATATAAGTCTTTAAAACATGTGTTACCTGCCATATAGATAGTTCCTTTCCAAATACTAACACTACATTTTCCTTCTTTCTGTTTGTCCTTAGTGACTTCACCTTTTAAATTTGTTTATACTTTCATGTTTAATAATAAATCTGTTTATGTAATTTTGACTTTTGCTTTCACTGCCAGTTATGCCAATAACTTTATGGACTTTCTTGCCATGTCCATGTTTTTCTCCTATGCCTTTTTCAATCTTAAATCCTCAAGATTTGCCTTTTCAATTTGTCTCTGCAAATTGCTAATACCTACGCATACTCTGCATCCATTGGGTTTTCAATAAATACTAATGACTGAATATGTAACTTTTTAAAAATAATTACTACTAACATGGTGTTAGTATTTATTGAAGATGAGTAGATGATTAGATGCCAGCACTGTTGGGCTTAGATAAATTACAAGATAACTGCTCTTATCACAACCACTTTGCAGTTGAGAAAACAGGCATAGAGAGGTTAAGAACTTGCCCAAGTAGGTGGAGAATCTGTAATTCAAGCCCAAGAATTTTGAGTTTAGAAACCCTACTCTTAACTTCAGTGTACTGCATCTATAATTCGTCTTCATCATTTTTACACGTAATTTGGATTTAATATGTAAAAATAACATTTAAGGGAAATTGTGTGTCCATCTTTTCAAACATCATGATATATGTGATTTCTATAAATGTAAATGAGGAACATATTACTTCTAAGAATGGCAAATTTGTATAAACTTGAATCGGTTTGGTTTTAATAAAATTTCTTTTTTTTTTTTTAAAGATTTTATTTATTTGACAGAGAGAGAGACAGTGAGAGAGGGAACGCCAGTGGGGGGAGCGGGAGAGGGAGAAGCAGGCTTCCCACGGAGCAGGGAGCCCAATGCGGGGCTCGATCCCAGGACCCTGAGATCACGACCCAAGCCGAAGGCAGCTGCTTAACCAGCTGAGCCACCCAGGTGCCCCTTAATAAAATTTCTAATTGAAAATTATTCTCTTGGAATCAGCACCCTAGCTTAAAAAAAAAAGAGAGAGAGAAAACTTGGGAGTTTTAAGTTTAAATGAAATTAGCTTATATGAATTTAGTCGACAACAGAGTTTTATTTAATTAGATATGTGCTGTTTATCTTTCAGAACAAGGGGATATTACATTTGCATAAGACATGCAAGACTCTTTTTAAAAAGCCAAATAGAAATATGTGTGTACTACATAAATGTCTCACAAATGGATGTCAAATGTATACCAACAAATTATTCTCACACTGATATTTTACATGATAAAGCAACGAATTCCAACTGGAAAAAAAAAACTATTCTTCCACTCTCATTACAAATGATTTGTTTGAATTGATAATAAATCTAGAAATAATAACCACTCAAATCTCATCTAACAGCTACAAGTAACAGGATTTTTCAGTAATTTGTGTTCCCCAATACTTCTTTCTTTGGTCACAGATAACATAGGCCAGAATTAAAAACAACCAATATTTCAGAGCATAAAAGTGGCTGAATAGGATTTTCTTTCCCAACAATATCTAATTGAGGACTTTGCTTTTTATGACTTATGAGATCACCATTTTGCCTATATCTGTAAACAGAAACTACCCAAATTATTGAACACTGATTTAGAACACATGTAGAAAAAATTATTTCCAACAGATGTATTAATGCAAGTTCACTAAAATATAGTATTTAGAAAATAGAGTGTCTCTAACAATGATATATCATGATGCACTGTGCACACCAGTGTGTTGTTACTCAGAGCTACGCATAAAGCAACTTTTTAAAGGCATGCAGGTTTAGGGAGAAGACTGACTGCAGGTTTCCTGAGCTGAGTTGAGATTATGGTAAACCTTTACTGCTTAAGATCCAGTCTGCTTTTAAAAACACAGTTTTACAGTAAAAGCAACATTACATTGCCATTTCCAAGGAAGAAGAGAATAACTTTCCTAAATGAATCTGATTGTAAGAAATCCAAAAATATACAATGGTTCAAATTGGCATTGGACCAGAAAATAGGTTAAAGCCTTAATATTAGTGAAGAATACCAGAACTTTTGGATTGATAATAGGTCAGACCAATTTCCTAAGTAAACAAAACAAAACAAAAACAAAAATCTTAGTAAGAGGAAGGATAAAGTACTTAATGTGATAACTTTGACATCTTTTTTTAAATGAAAGGCATAGATAAAGCGGAGTCTTCATCTTCTAAAGAAAATAACTCCATGGTTTTCATCTGTAATGAACAACCACGAGAGTATGTGTATATCACTCGCTGTCTGTAATAGCATCTGCCATATAATATTCTCAAAAGTTATAGGAAGATTGAAACTGTGATCGTGGTAAAGTCATAAGTCATAAATCATAAATGATTTATCTATCTATAAATAGAGATGGACACTCTTTGGCAATTAATTTTATTTCTAGAAATCTGTCCTAAGGAGAAAATGGGAGATGAGGTCAAAGATTTATATGCACAAATGTTCATTATAGCAGTATTTATAATAGCCAAATGTTGAAAACAAACTCAAAGTCTAATAAAAGGCAGCTGGTAAAATAAATCATTGTACATTCCTACCTACACTATAATTCTATGTACCAAAATAGTATACTTTCAGGAATATTTAAAAATAAGGAAAATAGCTTATTTTATATAATATTATATATAAATATATATTTATTATATATAAGTATTATATATACATATATATTACTGATAGTTATATTAAAATATATACAGATTTATGTAAAGGAAAATGTAAGTCATAAAATTTATGTAACATTTTGTATTGGGATTATTTTTGGATTATGGTATTAAAACAAAACTAAAATAATTTCCTATTCCTGTGCTAAACAATTCTGTGACAAATTCTATCCTGGGGGAGGGGGTGGGGTGTGTGTGTGTGTGTGTGTTTGCTAAGCAACACAGAGAATAAGCGAAAATATCAAAGCTGCTGTTCCTACTTCTAGAAATTAAGACTGAACCAACTAACAGTTTACTTATCAAGACTAACTGCTTAAGCATAAAGACAAATTCAGAACCTCTGCTTTGTTATTCCCAGTCACCAATCCAGAGTTATGTCATAAATTCTGCCTGATCCCAAATAATTCCTTTACTTGCAAGACCCACCTCAAAATCACTCAGCCTGTGTGTTAGGACTATATACATAGTCTGTTCTAATACCCATTTAAAGGCACTAATAAATTTAGCTTTGCTTTATCTAGCGGGTTATTTGATCTTTGCCTTTCTAGCAGTCTCTTTACATAATCATGAATGATTTTATTTTCAAAATAATTTGGAAATTTCTCCAATGAATATGTGTTTTAACTGAGTTAATAGCAAATTTTTCCTCTCCGCATCCATTTTATTTTCTTCCTCTCTTCCATTCACTCTTCCTTTCCTTCTTCTTTTTATCACTTTGATTATAAGACTTAAATAAATGAATGCAGCCATCAAAAAAAATGAAATCTTGCCATTTGCAACAACATGGATGGAACTGGAGGGTATTATGCTGAGCAAAATAAGTCAACCAGAGAAAGACATACATCATATGATCTCACTGATATGAGGAATTCTTAATCTCAGGAAACAAACTGAGGGTTGCTGGAGTGGTGGGCGGTGGGAGGGATAGGGTGGCTGGGTGATAGACATTGGGGAGGGTATGTGCTATGGTGAGCTCTGTGAATTGTGTAAGACTGTTGAATCACAGACCTGTACCTCTGAAACAAATAATACATTATATGTTAAAAAAAAAAAAAAGAAGATAGTAGGAAGGGAAAAATGAAGGGGGGGAAATCGGAGGGGGAGACGAACCATGAGAAACTATGGACTCTGAGAAACAAAATGAGGGTTCTAGAGGGGAGAGGGGTGGGGGGGATGGGTTAGCCTGGTGATGGGTATTAAAAAGGGCACATATTGAAAGGAGCATTGGGTGTTATAAGCAAACAATGAATCATGGAACACTACATCAAAAACTAATGATGTAATGTATGGTCATTAACATAACATAATAAAATAAAATGTAAAAAAAATAAGAATTAAATAAATGAATGTAATTTAAAGCCTAGCCGTGTTTACACTTTTCAAACTATCTTAAAGGAGTACTTGGGGGTGTCTGGGTGACTCAGTCAAACTTTGACTCTTGATTTCATATCAGGCCAGGATCTCAGGGTCGTGAGATTGAGACCCTGTCAGGTTCTGCTCTCAGAGCGGAATCTGCTTGAAAGATTTCTCTCTCCCTCTCTCTTAGCCCCTCCCCCACCCCGTGTGCGCATACACGCGCTCTACCCCCCCAAACCCCTCAAATAAATAAATAAATCTTTTTTTAAAAAATGGAGTATTTGCTACCTACTACATGACAGATGAGGGCTCTTTGTGTGTGTGTGTGAAAGAGAGAGACAGAGACAGAGTCCTACTGTCTGTATATACCTGTGGCTCCGTTCAGGAGAATAGATAAAAGTAATTAGTGGCTGAATAAGTTCAACTGAATAAACCTGAAAGGAGAAAAAGAGATTCACCACATTGGACAATGGAGGCTCATTCCATACTATTACTATTACTAGAAGTCACAAATGTATGCTTTTTTTTTTCCTTCTTTGACTGTGGAGGTGGGGGAGGGGTACCATTTCTTTTTTTGTATTCTAAAGCTATTTTAATAGAGACAGTGTTTTTTAAACATACACAAAAGTAAGAAGCTAAATGATCCTGATGCTTTCTTCATCTTTTAGTTGGAAAATACAATTTTAAAAAGAAGACCTCTTCCCTGTACCAATCCCATAGAAAATTATTTTTAGTTTATAAGTCTTCATGATTTTTGTATATATATCCATATACCCACATTTCATTTTCTCAAAAAGGGTCCAGTTGCACTTTCACCCTACTATACTCATGGTATAAAGTTCAATACATATATTACTGGGTTCTAGAGTATATACAACATTAAATTTTGATAAATGATGTCCAATTACTCTTTAAAGTGGTTATACGGGGCGCCTGGGTGGCTCAATCGTTAAGCGTCTGCCTTCGCTCAGGTCATGATCCCAGCGTCCTGGGATCGAGCCCCGCATCGGGCTCCCTGCTCCGCGGGAAGCCTGTTTCTCCCTCTCCCCCTGCTTGTGATCCTGCTCTCACTGTGTCTCTCTCTGTCAAATAAATAAATAAAATCTTTAAAAATAAATAAATAAATAAAGTGGTTATACAAATTTGAACTCCCACAATCAACAGGATTATTACTTTTCCTGCATTGTGAATAATAATAGCTATTTGCAATTTTTGTTGAGGTGAGAGATTAAAAAAATAGCTTCTCATTTTATAAAATTTGTCTTTGAGTATTAGATTCTGAGTAGCAGTCTTACACAATGTATTTTTTTATTTCCTTTGTCAATGCATATATTCTTAAAAACTTATAAAATTTATGCTAATTTAAAAATCCTAATATTGGTAATAATTAAAATAAAGAACTAGCATTCCTGTATGGACACATATGCATGTATAGTATTCTGTCAATAAACATTTTTATTAGGTTAAACCATGTGCAATTACCATTTTTGTAGGTAAAAACAAAAAATGAACAGATATTGTCAACTTCATATGATTCAACCTAATAATTTACCTAATAATTCATATTTATGCATGTAATTGTATCAAATACATCATGTGTTACTTGGAGAATGTACCAAATACTGTGCTAACTTCTAAATTAAATTGATATATAACACAAAATTGGTATGTGTTGAATCATACTCTGGAAATAAAAAGCAGTCTTACTCAGCTTGAGCAATTTCTCACACATACTATATTCTTAGTATAGATTTTTTATTTTACCATTTCAAAATAATTAAAAAGAATCTTTATAGAATTACTGAATGACAAAATGCATTTCTTGACAAAAGTCATAAATAAAGTAAATTATTTTTAAAAAGTTATCAGTTGGTTACTATAATGATTAAAGTAATAAATACTTTTCAGGTTCTTAATGAGAAGCTATACCCCAGAACATGAGGCTAAGATTGCTAAAACACTAAAAATCTTTAGGGATATCTATGTGTTTTCAAATTGAATAAATTATAATTAAATAAATATCTAAGACTAAATATTAAGGTTAATTCTGGTTTAGATAAGTATTTTCAAAAATTATTCCTAGGTGGGAAGTCTGTATTTATTGCTAGATTTAATTTCAGGTTTCTTTTTTTTAACTGAATAAAAGAAACATACTTGATAGAGGCATTCTAAGTTTTGTTTTCATACTCCTTTAATGAGATTTGAGTGCTGTGATTTAATTGCTTCAATGATTCACATTTTATAATCTAAAAGGGTGATGCCTGATATTATGAAGTAATTCTTAACAACCATTCATAATAATTAAATGTTTTATTTTTCTTCTAATATAGTTCAGTAGTTTACATATGATTAATAACCAAGCTCAAGCTTGTATAGGTAATGACTACACTTATTAATCTCCTACACATAATTCTATGTAAAACAAAAATGCAATTAGTTTTAGGGAATAAATACATGTTACATTGTTTTAAAGAAGATAACAGAGTACTAATTTTTTAATGGATAATCTACTTACATGACTTCATTTCAGCAAGGAAATATATTTGATTTTATAATTCAAATTCACTTGTACAAAATTATTAATATGTACTTTTAGAGCATAGGACATGATTTTTGAAGGCAGAGACTGTGTCTTTTTGTCTTCTTTTTTTCATTTATTGTCTTCCTTCAATAAACATAAATGTGCACTGGCTACATGCAGTGTTAGAAACAAAAGATTCAAAGGAGCTCTCCTCCTTCTGGTGAGACTGACATATAGATCATTACAATGCAACATGGAAAGTGCTGGGCTAGTGGGACATGCATGTGTTTCTGACTTAAACCAGAATGGTCAGAATTTACTTTCTATAAAGGGAGGTGTATTGTGCTGAGCTGAAAGGGTGAATAAACATCAATCGGGTTAAGAAAGAGGAGGAAGACATTCTAGGAGCTAGGTATAGGAATGAACAGGAAATGAGTGATAGGATGAAGCTGATTAGAAATAAATTGTATGATACTGAAGGCTGAGGACCTTTATTCTTTCCAACAAAGTGATTTCATTTTGTAAAAATTACATTTTCTCTCCACGTTATGGTAGTTTTAAGTATTGTGCTCAATTACCACTCCCACGTAGTAGCAATATACATCCATATATTTGCCATAGCCTGACCATGGACAGAGTATAGTTCTCCACTCTTGGACTGCCCATGTGACTTGCTTTGGCCAATGTGATACAGTGAAAATAGAGCAAGAAAAGCCATAAAATGTGCTTGAATCCTCTTTTGCTTCTGCCTCTTACATAAGAAGAATATAGCCTGAGTATCCCTCTACCCCAAGAAGGATGAGAGACATGTGGATGTAACCCCTCAGCTTGGGGTAAGTTCAGCTATGCTGAGCCTAGATCACCCCGACTACAGACAACTCATAGACACATGACTGAAAAATATGTGTTCATTTTTGTGTGCTGTTGAAATTTTGTGGTGGTTGTTATGCAGTGATAGCTAGCTAATACACAATTTTGAGTGTAAATGCTGCCAAGTTGGTGGTCAACACAAATTTTCTGAAAGAAATAACTTTATCTGTTACAGCTTTTTGAGAATTAGATTTATCTAATTTTTTAAAAATCATATTAAACCCTCACACAGGGGCGCCTGGGTGGCTCAGTCAGTTAGGCTTCTGTCTTCGGCTCAGGTCATGATCTCAGGGTCCTGGGACTGAGCCCCTAGTGGAGCTCTCTACTCAGTGGGGAGTCTGCTTTTCCCTCTGCCCCCTGCCCTGCTCGTGCTCTCTCAAATAAATAAATAAAATACTAAAAAAAAAAAAAGAAAGAAACTCTGGATTTTCAATTCGAAAAAATAAAACAGACAAAACAAAACCAAAAAATAAACAACAACAACAACAATGACAACAAAACCCCAGGCAAACCAACAAGCCAACCAACCAAAAAACATTTCTCAATTTCCCTTCCTGGGTGCGTATACTTCTATATGCCCCCGCCCAACATTTATTTGAAATTCTTAATTTGGCACACAGGAATCATTAGTGCTCAGTAGCATGTTTGTATTCCCTGGATAAAATTCACTTCTCTTCCTGTTGTGCATAAGTTTTCAGAGTGAGTCTCTAAAGAGGATTTAAAGTCAGCTCATAACAAGGTTTCTTCTCTCTCTCCCTGGAACGTCAGCAGCAACATCTGCTCTCCATTTTTGAAGGCTTGGGAAAATTGAAGAGCTTGGAAATATCTCATCTGGAAGTTGCTAGTTTTGCTCATTTATTTATTTTTTACTTATTTGCCTGTTTTGAATGATAGGTCTTACTGATGGCATTGAGGTGTCTACACTTAACTGCAATTTTGAAAAAGAAATTTGTAGAAAAAGATTAGCCTGAGTTTAGAAGCTTGGATTTCTTAAGATTGACTTTATTAAAGGGGAGATTCAGTTTATATTGGGAATATTATCCACATTTCATCAGTTTTTATTTTATTCTTTGTTTGCAGAATCATTCCATATATGCATGGACTTGAGAGTTACTATAGGAATAAATTATACACACATCTGTCTTAAAATGCTTAATATCATTCCAGTGTCTACGGATAGAATAAAAGGGAAGTTAGGTGATCTATGTAAATAAAATTAAATTCCTGTCTTTGTGTCATTACATCATGTAAAAATGATTGGGCATATTTTCCTCAAATTTGGGACATATGTTTGGGATGTTCTATTGTAAATATTGGCTAGTGGCTCACACGATGGTCACTTTAGGAACTTTACCATGTGCCTCAAAACAGAGGCCATGGTTTTCTGTAATAAATGAATCTGAGGTACAGGGAGAGCCATAGATGCCTCGTATGCAGGAAGGTGCCCCCACGTGGAACTCAGAAGGGCAGATACTCTGATTGTAGACAGTTTGCTTCTCATATAAGCAAAAGTGGGTAGTGACAGGTATATATTTATTATAAATGGCTTATTCTTTTCCCAAACAGCTAAATTATAGATTTCAGAAAGAAGATCCATATTTAGGTTTAAATGAATGTTGTTTGTTAGAAGGAAATTACTAGAGAGATATAGCTGGATTTTTTGCAGGGGATGAAAATGATCCTGAATAGATTCAGTAAACTCAAGAAGAGAAATATTAATCACCTGTGGTAAAATATAGTGTGACATATTTTCCGAAGTCAACAGGTGTTTTGTATTTTGTATATATTTTTTCCAATTTTGTTCTGAAAAAATGTGTCTTAAGTTTAACTAAATTAAATTACTCAGACCACTACTCCAATCACTGATTAAATAAAGTTGTCTGTTTATTTCATGGATAAAAATGTGCTGAGGGTACATCATATATTTAAAAACACCTCTACTGTGTTTTTATAAGATGTACAGAGAATTAGTCTACTGAAATGCAACCCAGGAGAGGAAATAAAGTACTCTAATTTGGTGAATTTCTTCTACTTCTACAGTATTTTATGATTGGCTTCTATCTATAAATCCTAAGCAATCAGCTTGAGTGTCAGATAGATGTGGGTTTCATTCCCATCCTGGACACATTCTAGCTGTGTGATTTTGGACTTTATGCCTCAGTTTTATGAGGACTAAAATGGGGATGGATGGTACATACCTCTTGGGATTATATCAGAACAAATTATGACATTTAATATAAAAAATGTGCCTAGAGTATCATATCCATTGAATGTTAGTTGTTATTGGTATTCATATAAATGTTAAGTCTAACTCGTTTATCATTTTGCATTGTCATATTTTCAAACTGGGCTGTTTTCTGATTGGGTGGTTTAAAAAATACAGCATATTACATACTTTCTGGTCAAAAATTCACAATTACTTTTTCATTTATTTCCCAATTTGATCAACTCAAGAGAAGTATATTATTTGCCACTATCTTCTACAGATTATCCTACTTTTTTCTTCTTGTGATGCTGATAATTTTCTTGAAAAAAATACACTGATCTAAAAATCAATGTGTTTTTATTCCACTGTTCCCATGCAGTCTTCATCTTTATATTATTGCTATATTTATTAAGACAAACATCTAGCTTTTACTATTATATTATCCCATACCACAGCAACCCTAAGAAGTATATTTCTTATGGTTCCCATGGGAGAAGAGTTCTGAGATGGTGGATTTCAGATATTAATAGGGTTCTAAGAAGTGAACCCAAGAAAGATTATACAAATGTTTTGGGTGTCACTAAAATAAATATTCTTATATTACATTTATATATTTAAATTAGTATTACTAAGAGAACAATTGTTCTACTATTGTTGATAGGTGGCAAAATAGGAAGATATTTGGTTTAGAAGCTGGGGTTATGATTGAGAAAATGTCTCCTAAGATCCCAAATTGTCTAGTAAATTAAGTGCCCACTTTCCCTCCTGAAAGTAATTAAAAACTGCCCACATTTGGGTAATAAGCTCAATAGAGGGGAAGGAAATATCAGTGTGGAAAAGTCTGACACACAACATACAACAGGGGTTGGGCAAGAAATGAGCGGTAGATTGTCGCTGAGCAAAGCACTGAGAAATGAGGTTACAGGAGTAAGTGGAACCAAACTGCTAAGGGTTCTGAAATCAAGGCAGAAGGGTTGGCTTCCAGTCAATAGTCAATCTATTCTTTCTGACATCTTGTCCTTTAAACTGACGGAACAAAGAGATCAAAAATAAAATCTAATGCCTCTTGACATTAGGGAGGGGGGTATGTCATTTAGGACTGACAGTGGAATGCAGGAAGGAAGGAAGACAAAAGAAGCAAGCGTGGCTGGTGGCACCACATCCCTGCAAAGAGCAGGCGGTCATCTGTGCTGCTTTAGAAAACTGTCCTTTATGCTAGGACACCTCTATCCATAGAATCTGCATTTTTATCTTTTAATTTAACTGTCTATTTTATTTTATAATATTCTCCTCTGTAATTCATGTTTATTGTGCCCTCTGTTTGGAGAGACACATGGTACTTGAATTTGCTGTCAGATTAACCAGCTGTGTGGTCTCGGGTAAATTATCGTCACCTCTCTAAATTTCTTCAGCTGTAATTTGAGGAAAGCAATACTTGTTTCATTGAATTGTGAGAGGGGGTTTACACATGGGGTTGAGGATGAGAAGGAACTTCGCACAGTCCCGGGCATAAAAGGCATTGCCAACTCGATTCAAATGCCTTACTGCCAAATACTGTGTCCAGGCATGGAGTTTAATAAATCCTTGAAATTCTGACTTTTAGAGCTGGTATTAATATATTTTAGTAGTTGCTCATTGTCTCAAATACGTATTCTGGTAAATATTTTTTTATTAAACAGTATGATGAATGATATAAAATTAAAATCTTACAATCTTTCTTTTTACAGCTAGGTCTTGCTATATTTCATACCCTTAATATGAGTGCTGAAATCCTGGAAGGATACCAAACATATGCTGTTATGTTCTTTCCCAAATTAAAGAAGGTATTTCCTTTGAGGTTTCTATCACCAGAGAACATAGACATCCTAGGTAATTTTTTTCCCCTCTACACATGGATCTCTCTGGACGCTTTCATTGTGTGTCACTGTAAAAGTCCACTCTGTTCTTTCCCAAATGAGTAAGTAATAGTTAGAATGAATTTTTTCATTGGTTTGCCATGGTTGCTCAGCATTCTCTGCTTCAGTGTTTATTTGCAAATGAGAAGCAAAATAACTTCATTACTCTTTTCCTATATTGGCAACAGCTTCTACTGTTACTCTTTGTCAGTGGGTTAATAGCACAGCATGGCAAAATACACTTTTTCCTTCTTTATTCAGGTCTTCTTCTAAATATAAAATTAGAAATTTATATTTTATCAAATCCAGGGCAATTTTTAAATCATAGATATTTTTAGGTGACCTCCACTTAACATCAGCCTAAAATGCAACATATCAAACTGTAAAAACGTTCACATACAGCATGCCCTTAATATGAAAATTCATTTTTGATATAAAAAAAATCATGAAGGACACTGAAGAAAGGCTAGAAGTCAAAGAGGGTTAACAATATGATTCTTTCACTTTCAGAGGAAAATGATACAGATACACTTTGAATTAAACGTAAAGTAGGTTGCTTCTAAATTCTCTGTAAATTGAATCAAATTTTAGAATCAATGAGTTCACCATTTTAAATTCTCTGTACTCTTGTTGACAACTGAGAAACAGTTTTTGTAATTTAAACAATCACCTCTAATAGTTCTATTTTATTAATCTAGTTTTAATCTAGTTTTTTGAAAATCTAACATTAGTTTTAAGTTTTTGGAAATTTTTAGAAAAAGTAAATCAAGGCACACCTGGAATGTGATGTAGACATATGAACCAAAAGATAGTCCCTATCCACCCAAATTGTGCATAGAAATTCACAATCTGCCCTTGCCTTGGAAGGATAATCATAAAATGATGTAAGGTTTCCACAGAAGTCTAAAACGTGGTGAGTAAGGCTCCCCATATGCATTTAAAAAATTGTGATACTCTGTTGTTATTGGTTTGATTTCAATAATGTATGAGCCATATGTGCTTTCATTGTATAAAAAAAAAAATGTTCCCCCATTATTTTTATTTTAGAAACTGCCCTGTTTTCAATTCTGAAGGGGCTCTTCAATGATCTCATATCTGAAGCTGGTCAGAAATGCATGTTCACTGCTGTCCAGCACAAATCCTCCAGAAACTCTTGGCCTTCCATTATACTCCCCTCTTCCACCTCTGTTCACACACTGTTCCAAATTCTCCACAATAAAATCCAAGAGACCTACATAGACTGCCTCTGCAGGATATTATTTAGAGATACAAGAGGATTAGGAATCAACATATTAAGGTTTAAATATACATTTATTCATATTTCTTTATCCAACCAATATTTATCAAACCCTTTCAGTATGCCAGGGATGGAAGAGTACACGAGTGATCAGAACTAGCACCCCTTCTGTTGTGGGCCTCCTTTCTCAATTTCCGCTCCCCACCCCCACTAGGAGGTCCCTTTGACTTCTCTGCTCAACTCCTGGGCTGACTTCTGTTCTGAGTCCACAGGTGAGGAGGGACATTGGGAGGAGGTTCTGCTAATATATATTTAAAAAGAACTTGGAGCTCTTAATGAAAGAGGATATAGAATAGATCCCAAAGGCAGAACATGAAATGAGGAGGTGAGATTTACAAAAAGGAAGAAGAAGTACAAGGACTGCCTTACCCCAATCCTCACCCCCACATCCAGCTGGAGTGTTTGAGGAGTTGGGAACAGGAAGAAAGGTCAGGATGGCTTACTATGAGAGGGCTTTGAGAAGACAGGCAGGTAAATAAGATTTGGAAGGACCTTTTTCTCTGTGTTATAGCCCTCTCTGTGTTATTGCTACCTGTTTGAGAGACTTTAAATGTCGATCGTTGTTTAGGGCTATTGAGCTTCTTCCTCTGTTGATACCACGCTGAGACTTGCTAAGAGGCTGCCCTATTTTGTTGGGATACAAGAACCCATAAAGGATTCTTTCCAGGACAGAGAAAAAAAAAATGGGGAGTAAAAGGGACCAGTTTCTCCACAGAGAAACCTGAGAAATCATTATGGAGAGATTGTGTAGCATTTCATTTTTCTAAGGCATTTCCCCAAATTGCTCAATTCCTATTATTCTTATGGATTATGTCCTTGATTTATGCTAGGCTAGTCACTGAAATGTATGAAACATAACCAGTGAAAATTAACCGTTTCCCAATCATTTTCTATTGCCATCTACAAGTTACTCATTTGCAATGAAAAATACCAAGAGTTTCTTTATTTTCTCCCCTTAGACCATGATATCTTTGATATTATATTTATATCATTTGATATTATAACTGAACTTATATTTTTGTTAGTAATAACAGATATTATGGAAGTTTTTTTGAAAATCTAATGGGATAAAACAAATGTAGGACAAATTAGGTCTTGTGTAATTTTATAGTACCAAGACACCCAGGTTTATTTGTGCAGATTAAGTCTCCCCACCCCCAAATACAATGTATATATTAGTATTACCATTTTAGAAAATGGAGATATGTTAAAGCCAGAATTCAAATAACAGTTAATCTGGTTTCAAATTTCATAGTTTTCTACTGCATCACACTAATCTCCCAAACTTTTTATAACCTGCGTATGTAATGACAGTTCCATTTAATATATATGTATTTATTTTATAGACTTTCCATCAGCAGGCTTTAAAGAATCTGTGTTAGATGATCTTTATTTGACATAAAGTCCAGATAAATAGTACCAAATACCTTAATGTTATGATTTGTAATTCTGTTTTATAAATATTCAGGGACATATTAGTTAGTGTATACAAAATCTTCCGCATTAAAATGAACCATTAGAATTTTTGTTTTGTTTTGTTTTGTTTTAAAGATTTCATTTATTTGACAGAGAGAAACACAGCGAGAGAGGGAACACAAGCAGGGGGAGTAGGAGAGGGAGAAGCAGGCTTCCCGCTGAGCAGGGAGCCCGATGCGGGGCTCGATCCCAGGACCCTGGGACCATGACCTGAGCCGAAGGCAGACGCTTAACGACTGAGCCACCCAGGCACCCGAACCATTAGAATTTTATAAACTGATATCACCAGCATATTATTATTGTAATAGAAAACATAAAGACTGTTACTGGCACAAAATCAAATAGGTGTTTATAGGAATTGCTAAGCAGACATGTACTTGTCTTCTAAACTATGTAACAGTCAAAAGTGTCAGTTAAATTCAAACCAGCCACCTTGATTAATTCCAAAGGAGGCAAACACCTGTGATTGACAACATCTTTCTCTTATCTGCATCCTTATTTGCATCATACAAGCATTACATCTCTTCACTGACCACACATTTTAAAGCTTAAAAACAGTTTCTCTGGAAAGCCTTGCCTAAAAGACAACAGAAATAGCTATACCTTACAGCATATGAAACTGGCCCACTAAAAATACAGTTAGGGAAAATATTCTGAAAGCAAAGATGCTACAAATTTCATTTCCAACACCTTTCAATCTTGGCTATTTGCCTGAATCTCACAACTAAAAATATATTTAATATTATTAATAAACAATATGTGATACAAAAACCAATAATCTTTGCCACTCAATTATTGAAGAAAGTTTCAAAACTACACAAGCATTTCTCCACAGCATTTCCCAGAGTGTCACTTACTAAGTCTATTTGTGTTGTATCTGTCAACATATTTAGATTCTATATTTAATGTGAAGGTGCTCTGCCAAATTATTGGTTTTCTATAAGTTTTCCATGATTCCTTATTTCCATTTCAAATAAGTTAAAACAAGGAGTGTCATAAAATATTCAAAAATGTATGATTTTCTATTGTGTTGGTAATGGTTTTTCTTTTACAAATCATCCTTTCCAGAGTGCTACCGGTCTACTGGTACCAAGGACAGCTGGGGTCTTGTTCTTTGTCATTTCCACACTTGCTTGCAAACTTTCTCTAAGATAAAATTATAAATGCTTTTAGAAAAACAATTAGAAATTTATTGAATTTCTCTCACCTACAATAACTTCAGAATATTTAGGCAGACCACGTATAATTGAATTTTCCAATTAAAAACAATACATTCATTTTAAATAGCTCATCTTTTTTTGGATGTAGTTTAACATTAGCACATTTTGAAAAAATTTAAGTGTATGTTATTTTTTCAAGTTATTTTATGAATAAATAAATAAGTATAAGCAAACTGAAGTCTTCTCCCGTAAACTGAGTTTGCCATTTAGTGCCTGCCCACAGGCTCAGACCTTTAAAAAAGTTTGGCTCGGCTTAAAAGACAGCATGTTCTGGGAGAAGACAGAAGTTAATCAAAGTTAAAATGACAATCCTTTGCACACATTCTGGTTCCTTTAGGCTGCTAGTGTTCATTTAATTTTTGCTGATTAGCCAAATCCTATCATTACGATGACCATCAATTGTATCAGGCAGCCTGCCTGTTCACCATAACTAGAGGCTGAAATGTGCTACCAGAGGAAATGAAAGAGCACTTATATTTTCCAAAATAGTTTGGTGTTTTACAAATGCCACGGCATGAATTATCTACCAGGAGCAAGTGCCTTAGTAAGCTTCACTTCATCTGTACTTCGAAGGAGAGTGGTTAACTTTTAGGGTACCCCTAAAACCTAGCAGATAAAATGCAATTCCTAAATCTCAAAAAAAAATACTAGAAAAAGAATTAAGAACGGTAATCCATTTTAATTATATTTTCATAATATTTTAAATTATGAGATGCAAGAAGGTTCAGAATTACTACTAAAACTGCTTTTTTTTGAGGTTGACAAAAATATATATTTTGTAATCTCAGCAGGCTCATCAAATCCAAATTATGGATTTCATTTAGCAGCAACAACATCCTACATGGCTTGGGGTTACAATACATTGACCACTACATTTTCTTTTTGTTTGTTTGTTTTCAACTAATTTCTTTATTTTACTTATTTTTTTTAATTTAATTTTATCATGTTATGTTAATGACCATACATCACATCATTAGTTTTTGATGTAGTGTTCCATGATTCATTGTTTGTGTATAACACCAGGTGCTCCATTCAGTACATGCCCTCTTTAGTACCCATCGCCGGGCTAACCCATCCCCCCAACCCCCCTCCCCTCTAGAACCCTCAGTTTGTTTCCCAGAGTCCATAGTCTCTCATGGTTTGTCTCCCGCTCCGATTTCCCCCCTTTCATTTTACCCTTCCTGCTATCTTCTTCTTCTTTTTTTTAACATATAATGTATTATTTGTTTCAGAGGTACAGGTCTGTGATTCATCAGTCTTACACAATTCACAGCGCTCACCATAGCACATACCCTTCCCAGTGTCTATCACCCAGCCACCCCATCCCTCTTTTTGTGATACATTTAGAAAAGTACTATATGAGAGGAATGGACAGACCGTTTTGACTTTTGGGTTTTTAAGAAGAACATAAAGGACAGAGTCATGCAGAAAAATGAATAAAGCAGTGTAGAATCTCAGTACTTTTGGTGTGGCAGCGTTAGATAAGCCATGGGTTAGTATCCATCATAGTTACCAGCATTGCTAAACTGTATATATGAGCAGATGTCTAGTTAAGAATATTTTGCTTTCTCTTTTGAATACAGATACAGTGGCTATTCTCTTATGCTTTTTTTCCACTGAAATCTTTGAAAGCATTAGAGTCCTTTGAACATTAAACTATCTATATGCAAAATCACTGTTTTCATTAATATTTTAGATAGCTGCTGACAGAATACTGTTGACTACACACAAACGGAGCTTTCATTTCAGCCACATAACAATCATTTATTTAGAGCCAGTATTACTATATCCAATTTATAAATGGATAGAAATCATCCACCACAAGTTGGTTAAGTAATTTGCTTAACATCATATAACAGAACTGCATTTTATATTGGACTCTAACTAGTTTGGGAAAAGATATTTAATCCTTGTGAGCCATATTTGATACAGTTATAAAATGAGGCTGGGCGGGGCGAGGCTAACTTTTCATGTTTCTAAATTACAGCAAGTAACCATGTACAAGATTCCAGAAATCCCTACTTGGAACTTTAACTGTTCAAATTCATCAAACATTTATGAAATACTTAATATATATACCAACTGGCAATGGGGGCAGATATTAAGATGAAAACCCAGGAGGCACCTGGGTGGCTCAGTCAGTTAATCATCCCACCACTGATTTTGGCTCAGGTCATGATCTCAGGGTCATGTGATTGAGCCCCATATCAGCTCCATACTGAGTATGGAGTGTGCTTCAGATTCTCTCTCTCCCTCTCCCTCTAACCCTCCCCCCACTCTCTCTTTCAAATGAATAAACAAATAAAATCTTAAAAAAAAAAAAAGATGAAAACCCAGAAAGAATCTACCTGTCAAAAACTCATGTTGTAGTGAAAGATAAAGATACAAGGCTATACTTACAAGCAGAATGTTAAGTTCAGGCAACAAGCACTTCTGGCCAAATGGAGCAAACATGAATTGGATGTACTCTTTCACCCAAAACAACAAAAAGCACACAAAATATATGAAACAACAACTTCATGACACTGGACATTGGTCAGTGATGGACAGTGGTATCTGAGAGGTGGAAAACAAATGAGATGAGCCCTGCAACTGCCCCAGCTTACAGGCTTGAGAGTTTCTAGACTGTGATATAGTGAGGACAGTCTCATGTGGAGCTCAGCAAACTCCCTGAATTGAGCTGAGAGTCCAGGGAAGCCAAGGCAGATAGAGATCCTAAGAGTACTGGACAGGAGAGCAATGCACAGTGAATTCTAGAATCTGCAGAATATTGATTAGCACATATGTGAATAAATATCTGAGTTTGGGAAAAAGATTACTGCCTAAAAGAATCAATAGTAACAGTGTCCAGCACTTGCACAGGACTAGGAATAGTACCTGCTCCCAATTTTCATACTGGAAACTATCCTTTATTATGAATGGGACACTGAGTAGGGTACATACAAAAGTCCCAGTGGTGGAAAATAATGAGCCCTAAGCTGAGCACTGTTCTAGTCCACCTAACAAATATTAGAAGCAAGGCTTAAAAGAAAAATTGGTTTCCATAATTAAACTGCATCCCAGAACAAAGCTCTAGACTATTTACATGAAATGAAAAATATCCAACACTGAAAAAGGTAAAATTCACAAGGCATGGCATCCAATAGAAAATACCAGGCATGCAGAGAAGTAGGAAAATCACAAGACATCATAAAGAGAAGAATCAATAAAAACTTACCCAGAATTTGGCACAGGTGTTATAATTAGTAATCTAGGACACTAAAACAGTTGTTATAACTATATGCTAGTTGTTCAAAATGGTAAGTGGAGACATGGAAAATATTTTAAAAGACACAATTCAAACTTCTAGATATGATAATTACAATATATAAGATGGAAAAGAAACTGGTGGGATTAATAGCAGATAAGACATTGAAGAAAAAAAAGATAAGACATTGAAGAAAAGATTAGTGAATTTGAAGACTAGTAATATTATAGAAACTATTCACAATGAAGCACAGAGAACAAAAAAATAGAGCACAGTAAGTTATGGAGTAATTTCAAGAAGCCAAGTATAAAGAAGTAGAAAAAGCAATGTATAGAAAATTATTTGAAAAAGACTTGAGCTGAAACTTCTCCATTTCCATGAAAACTATTTAAGCCCATATGTCTAGGAAGCACAATGCACCCTAAGCACAAGAAACGTAGAGAAAACTATTCTAAAGCACATCATAATCAAACAGCAATAAAGAGAAATTTGTAAAAACAGCCAAAGAAAAAGGACACATTATGTGCAGGGGTACAAAGATCAGGGGAATAGCAGATTTCTCAGAAATAGTGCACGCAAAAAGACAGTGGAGCAATTTTTAAAGTACTGGGGGGAAAAAAGGAAAAAAAATTGTCAGCTTAGAATTCTATACCCAGAAAAAAGAAATCTTTCAAAAATTAAGGTGAAATAAACACTTTTTCAGACATACAAAAGCTGAAATGACTCATCAACAACAGACTCAAACTACAAAAAACTACTAAGGTATCTCATTAGGCAGAAGTAAAATCATTATAGTAGATGGAAATCTGGATCTACGTATGGAATGAAGAGCACTAAATAAGTGCAAATACACAAGATGAGCAAATATATAAGATGTTTTTCTTAATATTTTTATTGCTTAAAAAAAACTGACTAAGAGATATATGAAAATAAATTGTATGACATAAATAAATTGTATGACAATAGCATAACAGCATAGGGGAGAAAGGGAAATAGACTAATAAAAGATTCTTATACAATAATGAAGTGGTAAATATCACATGAAAGTAGATTGTGATAACCTAAATTTTATACTATAAAGATATCACCAAAATAACAATAATAGTAATAAGATAACAAAAGAAATTAAATTGGATGATTAAAAATACTGAATTAATTCAAGAGATGTCAGAAAAGAGTGAAAAAGGGAACAAAGAACAAATGGGGCAAATTGAAAACAAATAGCACAATGATAGTTTTAACCCTAACCATGTCAATAATGATACAAAATGTAAATGTTCTAAATACCCCATTAAAAGGCAAAGATCATCATATTGAGTAATTTTAAGAGATCCAACTTTATGCAGCCTACAAAAATTGTACTTTAAATATAAAGATACAAATAGGGTACATACGAAAGGATGTAAAAATATAAACCATGCTCCTACTAATCAAAAGAAAGTTGATGGGAAGCACGTGAAAAAACTGGAACCTCCATACATCACTGGTGGAAATGTAAAATAGTGTATCCAGATTGGAAATAGTTTGCCACTTCCATAAAATGCCACACATAGAGGTACATACATCCAGCAATTCCATTCCTTAGAATATATACAAAAGAAATGAAATATATGTCCACACAAAAAGTTGTAGCCAGATACTCAATGCAGCATTAGGCATGATAACCACCAAGTAGAATACTCATCGCCTGATGACTAGGTAAAGAAAATGTAGTATGCCCATACAATGCAATATTATTTGGTAATTAAAAGGAATGAAGTGCTGATACATGTGACCACATGGATGATACTCAAAAATATTATGCTAGGTGAAAGAAACCAATTACAAAAGACTACAGAATGTGTGGTTCTGCCTATATTAAATGTCTAGAATAAGCGATTTATAGAGATAGAAATGAGATTGGTTGTTGACTAGATAAGTAAGGGATTTGCAGGAATGGGGTTAATGAAGAGTGACTGCTAATAGGCATAAGCTTTTTTGAGGGGATGATGAAATCTAAAAATTAGCTTGTGTTGATGGTTGCATGACTCATAAATATACTAAAAAACAATGTCTTGTATCCTGTAAACATATGAACTTGATGGTTGTAAATATGTCAAGAAAGCTATTTAAAAGTTTTAGTGGCTATTTTAATATCAAAGTAAATTTCAGAGCAAAGCCTATTAAAAGGGATAAAAAAGATAATTTTACTATAATAAAGGCACCAATTAGCAATAATATAACATCATAAAACATAACAATCCTAAATTTTTAATCCCTTAAAAACAGCACTTCAAATTCTTTAAGTAAAAGCTGAGAACTGTAATAAGAAATTGGTAAATCAACAATTACAGTGAGAGTTTCAATCTTTCTCTCAATAACTGACAGAACAGGCAAACAGAAAATCAGCAAGGATGTAGAAGACTTGAACAGCACTACCAACTCATCCTAACCGTTGTGTTTAGGGTAAACCACAACAGCAGAATTAACACATTCTTCTCAAGAGCATGTGGAGCAGATTAATGGATAAGCAAACTTATCCCATAGACTACTACTTAGCAATAAAAAAGAATGAACTTTGATGAAAGCTAAAGCATGGATGGATCTCCAAATAATTATGCTAAGTGAAAGAAGGTAAATGAAAAAGAGTACATAGTGAATGAATCCATTTACATAAAATTCTAGAAAATGTAAACTATAGGAACAAAAACCAGACTGGGGTTGCCTGGGACAGGGGCTGATGGATAGGTTTATCATCTTGATTGTGCATTCCTGTGTCAAATTGTATACCTGAAAAATGTTTTGTGGGGTATACCATGTATTACTTATAGTTGAATAAAGCTGTTAAAAATTCAGATAGCAAGATCTAGAAGTGACAGGAAGGAGGGATAATTATTTAAGAGCTATTTTTTTAAGGTCTCACATTTCAATAAAATGGATTGCTGTTTATTTCCTGATCAGCATTCCCAGATCTGAGTTTTTGCTGATTAATGCAATTAATTGTGCATTAAAGTAAATTTTTCAAAGAATCTACTGATTTTTATGCATGATTTCAAGTTGATGGCCTTGGGCGCTGCCTAGGTTCTCAGGGCAGATATTTTGTTATAGGCTCTGGTTTGGGAGGATTTTTTGTTTTGGTTTCTTTTTGTTTGTTTGTGTGGGGGGTTTTCTGTAGACTAGTTTTGATGAACTGTCAGCCTCAATAGGAACTTTCCTCCATAGTCTAGGGCTAATAAGACTCCAAAACAGTGGTTCCCAAATCTGTCTGTCCATTACTGTAATCTGGAGAACTTTAAGAATTTCCCAATGCTCAGTCCCTAGTACAGACCAATTAAATTAGAATCTCAGGATGGGGCTCAGGAAAAATATCAAGAGATTTTATTAACTCATTTTGATATCTAACTTCTAAAACATTTCTTTAGAAAGTATGTTATACCTATTCCCTTTTGGTATTCTATTTTCATACATCCTTGAGCATAAAAATAATCTCATACATAGGATAATATAAATCCATACATGTCAAACTACTTCAGAGAAGAGAGTGCCTGGAAGTAATCTTTGCAAAATTTCATGAAATATTAACTTGTTAGATGTAAAATATCATTTGGGCTCAAACAGATATTGTTACACTAAATTCTACTATAGATTTGGTATTAAAGTCAAAATTGTAATGAAAATATCTGGAAGAAAAACTTCACATTGAAAATATCCCATCCATTAACTCTGTGGGTTGAAAAACATTGCTATCATTTCAATACCTTACACTGGCCTTCAAAGTTACAGTTTAAGAAACATTTCCTTAAATTCATGCTTGTTAGATGCCTCTATGTACCCCTAACTTTTTCTTGCTTCTATTATTTCTTGACTTAGATCCATTCCACAGTCAGTAAGTAGCTTCCACAGCCGATGCAGCATTTTCTTTCAATAATCAATTACAAAGATTTATAAAAACCATGAGCAAGGTCCTCTGTAAGATCCTGCGTCAAGTGGGAAGGCTGATGCCAAGCAATGTAAGACACAGTCCATACCCGAAGGACAGTTACTTCTATGAGTTCCTAAAATCCTGCCCTGTGTGGCTCTAAACATAGTCTGGGTTTGTAACCCTTGATTCTCCGACTTGTACCTCAATTTAGAGAGAGACAGGTTCTGAGAAGTAATCATAGGCTCACTTGCTCACTTCCGGAACACGATGCCCGCAGCACACATAGGACTCAGGCTTGGTGAGCTCGCGAAGCTGAAATACTCTCTTGCCCCGCTCATGAATAATGGTACAGGTCATCAGTGTATTTTTTGCGGCCCTGACCAGAAGCTGTGGATCAGGTGTTTTGTTTTGTTTTTTTTAAAGACTTTATTTATTTATTTGAGAGAGAGAGAATGAGAGACAGAGAGCATGAGAGGGAGCAGGGTCAGAGGGAGAAGCAGACCCCCTGCCGAGCAGGGAGCCCGATGCGGGACTCGATCCCGGGACTCCAGGATCATGACCTGAGCCGAAGGCAGTCGCCCAACCAACTGAGCCACCCAGGCGCCCCAGGTGTTTTGTTTTAATGCAGAAAGCTTCTAGCTTCTCACCTGCTGAGAATTCCAGTTAAATTGTTGCCTTTTTACTCCTCCAAATCTGTTAGTTCCCTATGGCTGCGGTAACATATTACCACAAATTAAGTGGCTTAAAATAATAAAACTTTATTCTCTCAGAGTTCTAAGAGTCCAGAAGTCCAAAATCAAGGTGTTGGAAAACCTGGAGAGACTCTTCTTCCAGCTTCTGGTGGCTGTTGGGTTCCTTGGCTTATGACTGCATCACTGCAGCCTCTGCCTCTGTGGTCATATTGTCTTTGTGGGGGGGGGTGTGTGTGTGTGTGTGTGTCTGTGCGCGAGCACTTGCGTAATCAACCTCTGCCTCTCTCTATTAAGGACACTTGTGAGAGTATTTAGAGCCCATTCAGATTAATACAGGACAATCTCCTTATCTCAAGATCCTTAACTTAATTGCATCTGCAAAATCCCTTTTTCCAAATAAAGTAACATTTACAGATTCCTGGGACTGGGACATGGACATATTTTTGGGAGTCATTATCAGTCGACCACACCATTTTACAACACACATTAATTGGAGACGTGGGTAACAGATTTGAAGCTTTTTCTGCACGTCTGGACCAATCCCCACACTTCCTCCCATCTCCATACTTTCTTCTCTTTCCATATCGTCCTGGGGAAGAAAATACAAATCTCAACACTACACAAATATAAACAAATGATCCGCAATTTGTTTAGCATAACCATTACTGACTAACTCAGTGGAGCGGACTGACTGTAAGTTATAATCTCTTCTCTGCTTAAAGAAAGATGTTTATATACATTCTACTCAACAGTTGCTATTACCTGTCCAAAATACCACCCTCTTCTTTCTGAGAAGTGCTCATACAGTTTTGAGGGTACCAGACCATTCAAGTCATGACTCCTCACCCCCCAGAAGTAATGGTAGGTACGAAGAGAAGCATAGGATCTTCGCTGATCACTGAAGTTTGAAAACCGAAGCTGAGAGAGAAACTTCTCTCTATGGTTAGCTGCTAAATAATGTGACTACAGAGCAGTGAGTGCCTATGTTCCCTGTAAAGTAGAGATGCCCGAAAGACAGAAAGATGAGAAATTGAAAGAATAGGAAAGGGGAAGGGATGGAGAGGGGAGAGAGTGAGGAAGAACGACATGAATGGTGTGTTTATTGCATTCTTAGAGCTGCCTTTCCTTCCAGTCTGTGAACTACCGAATCCAACGTAGTTCTAGTTGGTTTTCAGACACATACAGAGCCATGAATAAAATGGCCATGAATAAAATAGCCAATGAAAGTGAACTAAGAGCTTAAGTCCCAGTAACTTCTGTAAGTCTTTTTAAGTTACTATTAATACTATTATTGCAGTCCAAAACACATCTTATTCAAACAGTACTATAAATCTGTCTCAGGAAAGCCTGCCCTGACTACCTTATTAAAATTTCCGCACCCACTGCCCCATCCCAAAAACTTGGCTCTAATTTTTTTCCAGATATCTATCTCCATATAGCATAATATATACTCAGTTTAATCACTTTGTTTATTCTTTATCTCCACTATAAGCCAGCAACTAGAATATCATCTCAATTTATAGAGAGATTTTGGTTTTATTTATTCATGTAGCACAATCACTGAAATACTGCCTGGCACCTTGCAGACACTCAAAATACACTTGTCAAGTGAAATAATTAGGTTTTCAGTTTGTTAAAGTCTGTAATATTAGAGACAAATATTGGAGAAAGCTAATGGAATGAAAGTTTAAAAATAATGCAATTGAGTAACATATCTTTTTGTATTTCAGTTACAATTGTGTTGGATATTTGGCTTATAGAAAAGCAGATTTAGCACACTGATTTGATGGAAAAACATTAGGATTTAGAATCAGCTAAAGCTAGGTCAAGTCTTGTCTGATATCTATTGATCTGTGAGATCTTGAGCAAGTTACTTAAACCCTATGAAACTTACTCTTCTCATCTGCAAAATGGGAAAAGTAATCCTTATCTTGCAGAACAATCTATGTGCCATCAAAATGTTGAATGGGACTTTCAGACCTAGGGCAATCTGAGGAGACTTGGCCTACACGCCAGTGCCAGATGTGTGATGTCTCAGGGCCTTCCCACTCTTGCCTGTGATGTGTGGTGCCTTCCTGTTATGGCCGGTATGGTGTCTCGCCCACCTCAAATTCCTATGTTGAAGCCCTAACACTCACTACATTAGAATATGACTGTATCTGGAGATAGGGGCCTGAAAGAGGTAATTAAGTTAAGATGGTAATGTTAGGATGGGCCCTAATCCAATATACCTTGTGTCCTTATGAGAAAGGAGATTGGGACACAGACACCAGGAATGCACTCACAGAGGAAAGGCCCAAGTGAGGACACAACGCGAAGGCAGCCACGTACAAGCCAAGGAGAAAGACTTCAGAAAAAACTGAACCCCTGACACCTTGATCTTGGGCCTCTAGCCTCCAGAACTATGAGAAAACTAATTTCTGTTAAACCACCCAGTCTGTGGTATTTTGTTATAGCAGCTCTAGCAAACTAATACACTTCCCTCAAGTTTTTTCTGCCAGCAGGCCCTCCCATCAGAGTGTGCCAATTTGGTTAATCCCTAGAATTGAATTAACAGCTTGTTACTCCTTTTCCGGGTGAAATCCAGCACTATTCAGCATTTAGGTGTTATGTTTGTTTAGCAAAAATGTGATGGGTTGCATCATGGACAGTTTAGCCGTGTGTTATTTAGCTGATGGTTCTGTTCCCTTTTCTCTGAGCATCTTTCCCATCTGTGTGTCAAATTATAAAGTTTGGGCTCTTGCAATAGGACACATATATTATCCCTGATGTAGGAATCAATATATAGAAACTATTAGTAGTTGCAGGAGTTGGGAAATTGAGTATAAATTTTGAAAATACAGGGTTATTCAAGAACTTCAGAAGTTGAGTCATTGGTCCTTTAGGTACTTAGTACTTTACTTTTTTTTTTTTAAGATTTTATTTATTTGAGAGAGCACCCACATGTATGAGCACAAGCGGGGAGGTGGGGAGGGAAGAGGGTGAGGGAGAAGCAGACTCCCGGCTGAGCAGGGAGCCAAATGCAGGGTGCAGGACTCAATCCCAGGACCCTGAGATCATGACCTGAGCCCAAGGCAGACGCTTAATTGACTGAGCCACTCAGGCACCCCTACTTAGTACTTTACTTTAGAAATTATATAAGGATATCCTCAGTTGTAAAATGAGTATGCATAAAAGTAGTAGCCTCCTAACAATTAACAGAGTAATCTATGGAAAGTGTTTAGCACAGATCCTAAAATATGTCACTCAAAATTCTTTACTGTACTATGCCATATTATAAAATATTATCTTTGTATATTTCTGTTTGTTATGCTAATAATAGCAATAACATTACAATTACTATCATAGTTTACCTTGTTTTTACTATAGACATAACACCATTTATATGCAAGGCAACTCAAGATAAAATCAGAAACATGGGAATTTGACCTCGGAAAGAACATTAACATTTGTCAAATTTGACTATCCCTGGGATGATTTATTGCCTCCTAGTTCTTTTTTTTTTTTTTTTGGCTTGTTCTTCTTTTGGTCATAAATGAGAAGAGGGAGGCAGTTACTCCCTGGTAAACAAGGAAAATACAAGAGAGGGAAATAAAGAAATGTTAAAGGCTTAGAAGGGAAATATAGAGATGGGCGCCTGGGTGGCTCAGATGGTTAAGCGTCTGCCTTCGGCTCAGGTCATGATCTCAGGGTCCTGGGATCGAGTCCCGCATCGGGCTCCCTGCTCCTTGGGAGCCTGCTTCTCCCTCTGCCTCTCTCTCTCTGTCTCTAATGAATAAATAAATAAAATCTTTAAAAAAAAAAAAAAAAAAAAAAAAAGAAGGGAAATATAGAGGCATAGAATCAGAAGATGGATTTGTATGGGAACACTTGATTGCTTTCCAAAGAAATGGGCCAGAGCTGGTGAGCAGAGCACCCTGGTGGATTAGCGAGGTGAATGGGGATAACCGACGGTACCTGTAGCTAATCATGGTCCTATGAAAAGAACAGTGGAAGTTCAGAAAAGCCCACTATGTGCTACGTGGCTAGAGGAGTCTTTTTCTTTTTTAATAGAAGAGTCTTAATCAAGGAGATTTAACAGAAATCTAGGCAGTAGACTGGTCTGGCTTGTTCCCTTTGTTGTTCTCTATATTTACCAGTCTTTGTACAAGACTCACTACTACCATTCTGCTTCCTTCATTTCTGTTACCATTTACTGGAACAAAAGTAGCCATTATTCACTGGTCTCAGATTTAAACATAACACAGAGTTTTAAAAACTGACCTTTCATCTCTTGTGATGCTCTTCTCAATCCTGACTTTCTTCTCCCTATGTTTATATCCTCCTTGTGGCAAGAATGTTGTTTTGTTGTTTTGGTTCTTTAAATAAATGGATACTATCACACATAACATGTTTCTGGTGACTTCTACCCTTTTCCATACAGTAATCTTATTTATACTTAAAATAACTCTTCACTAACAGTACACCGTATGTTAACTAACTGGAATTTAAATAAAAACATGAAACTACAAAAAAATAATAAAGTTCATTTTGAAAAAAAAACCTCTTCATTATCAATTCTGTGAATGTTGAAAGCCTCCTCAAGCATAAAACACAGAGATCATTCTATTAGTTTATAAGGAAACAATAAGGAATACAGCAGAACTGACAACAGAAGGGCTGCTTTAAGACAGCAGTCTTTAAATCACCGAAGATTCACACATATGGGGCTATTTGTCTCCTCTTTCGTTAATTTTTTTAAATGATTATAAGAAAGGCGGCACCTAGGTGGCTCAGTCGGTTAAGCATCAGACTCTTGATTTTGGCTCAGGTCATGATCTCAGGGTTGTGAGATCGAGCCTGGCATCTGGCTCCACACTCAGTGGGGAATCTGCTTGGGATTCTCTTTCTCCCTCTCTCTCTGCCCCTCCCCTTGCTTGCACGCTGTCTCTCTCGCTCAAATAAATAAGTAAATAAATAAATAAATCTTTTAAAAAAATGATTATAAGAAGGATAAGTGCAGAATCAGAAAGTGTTTTTCATTTCCCCTAAGCTCATTGCTCTTTGCTATTGTTTGGATGTTTACATATTGAAATTTTCTCAGAACGATCAAAGATTATTATGTCATTAATGGTATCTTCATTTTAGTTATGAATACTCCCCAAAAAGTCAGTTTATTAAAAATGCCCTCCAAGTTCTCAGTCCATTTCATTCATTAGAAAGCAAAATCACTCAAAATCAAAAGAGAAAATCAAGGATAATTTATACAATGAGACAGAAAAGATGAAGGCAGAGTGGAAGGTAGATTCAAAAGATACATCATTTTTGCTATCAAAATGAAATCACTTATAAAATCTAAATCTTTTGGCTTTTTCTCCTTAAGTTTGAACTGAAAAAGAAAGCAGACATTAAAAAATTTCTGACAGCTGAATATTTCATATATATATATTCACTAAGTGCTTCAGTGTTCAGTATGGCCACTTAATCTTAAAATTAAAATTAATTAAAATTAAATAAAATTAAAAATTCAGTTCTTCAGTCACACCAGCCACATTTATGTACTCAACAGCGACATCTGACTATGACTACCATATCGGACAGCACAGAGCACAGAAAATTTCCAACATCACAGAAAGATCTATTGGAAAGCACTGCACTAGGATACATAAAGTCTCCAAGTATGAAATACAATAGGAATTTTAACATTATAAGCCAATGCAATGTTAAATTTGGAAAGAAATGAGTTGCCACAGAGTAAATGAATAGTTAATAGAATAATTCAGCAATCTGAATGATCCTTTGATAGAAATTTGAGTTTCTGGGCACCTGGGTGGCTCAGTTGGTTAAGTGTCTAGCTTCAGCTCAGGTCATGATCCCAGAGTCCTGGGATCGAATCCCACATCAGGCTCCGAGCTCTGCAGGGAACCTGCTTCTCTCTCTCTCTCTCTCTCTCATGAATAAATAAATAAAATCTTTAAAAAAAAAAGAAAAAAGAAAAAAATTTTGAGTTTCTATATGGCAAACTGATATCTTTAGCCCGAATAGCTAACATTTGGGAGTTATAATAGAATACGTGATGTTTAATAAAGCAGAATGCTCTCTACCATGGTTTATGAAACATTTTAGATTGAAGTTTTTAAAGAAATCTCATGTAAAACTTAAAATACAGCTAGTCCGGTTGCAGTGAAGATGGAGGGTCCCTGCCTGCTCAGTTGGCACGCTGCGGGTTTCCAACATAGCTTGAATCATGAGCCCCAAGGACAGCCTGAGCTATCTTAAAAAAAAAAAAAAAAAAAGCAGATTCTGACCAGAGTAGGTGAGAGTAGTTTAAAAAGTAGACTAGTAAAGATCAGAACTAAAGCTAATTCAGCAGTGAGACCCCTCCCTACTCAATGTCAAAATAAATATTTTATGATTAACTTAATGTGAATGTTTACATCTTCTCCATGAAAATAAGCACTGCTGAAACAGAAAAAAAAATCCAGAAAAATGAAATCAGGAAATGTTGTCATGACTAAGAACAGGACCAAGTTTTAGAAGACAACCCATATTTTTCACTAGAAGTATCAGAAGGTTAAGGATGAAAAGAAAGGCATTGTTGTATCTTGCTATATTTCTAAACATAGTAATCTGTAAAGATTAGAAATTCTTTCCCCTTTGGATAATAAAATAATTTTGCTTATATATATAGTACCATATAACAGAAAAAAAAAATCACAAAGATGAAGATTACTTAACTGGCTTACATGAAATCGTTATTTCATTTTGATATGCATTTGCCTGATGAATAATTTATTAGAAAGTGATAATTGTATAAAACTAAATACAAAAATTGCTTTATTTATGAATGTAAATGATAGATTCTTAAATTGTTTTTTAATTGAAAAAAAATGTTACTAAAGATCAGAGCTCAAATATTTTGGGGGAGAAATACTGAAAAATATTAAACAGATACATCATGCCATTATACTCTTGTTCTGCAAGCTATTAAAATCCCTACTTTCACAACCAAAATCATATCGCCAAGAAGTGTGGCAAGAGTCATTATAGGATGTTAAGATTTCGGATTCTGTTTTCTTTTGTTTTCTAATTTATGCCCTGCCATGCACAGGTTGAATCCAATCAGCTACAATGATGTTAACAACTTTTTAGGCTTTCATTTCTTAGAGCCTGAAACAACAGCAGCCTCAAGGCAACTAGATAGATTATTGGAGGTAAAAAGACATTAAAAAAAGAAACTCTCCCCCTTTGTGGCCAGCCCACTGGGTACCTATGATTAGAAATATATGAAGTTATGACAGTGCCCTGCTATTCATCTTTAGCCTTTTGGTACTTATGAATGAAAAACATGAATTGTCTTCTAAAACTTGATCCTATTTTAGTCATGACAATGTTTACCAATTTTATCTCTTTTTCTGTTGAGTGAGTTAGAAGGCCTTAGAGACTTATAACGCTGATTTTAAAGCATTTGCTTTGGGTTCTATTCTAAAGCAGGATGGATGCTTATGATGCGAAGTACATAAAGCATCCATTTAAAATGGTTCCATTAGCAAACTAACATTCATTAGTACATTGCTGTAAACTTCCAGTTTCATTAGTCATAGTTCTGTTCATTAATTAGATTGAACATACTGCTGCCTGATTTCTAAAGTGTTAAGAGGCATTTATAAAAATGGGGTGGGGGAAACCTATTGACAAATGAATCCTCTTAAGAAACACAAAGTTAACAACATTTCATGGCATATTAGGGGGAAAACTAAAATATTACAGGATGTCCAATTTAAGTTATATCATGGAAGCATTTTGTAAATAGCTACTACTTCCCTCTGTCTTCACCAAGCAGCAAGTTTTATTATTTTTAATGTAGAGTTTGTGATGTACTTTGTTTTATTATACAGTTTTTTAACAGAAAAAAAACATGTTCATGAATAAGAGTTATCTACTTGGTAGAAATGGTCTTACAGTTCTTTGGGTGCTTTTAATATCCAAAGAAGTTAGGTCTCAGAAATATGCAATCTCTAACCTTCATGTAGAGTGTACATATAAATGGAAAAGCTGATTAATAGCTACAATCTACACAGAAAATGAAGGTATTATAAAATACCCCTTATTAGGGACTTATTCACTGATTTCCATAGAAAACTTTCTGAAAATTCAAGTTTTGCCTCCTTGCAGAGTTAGGCTGTTAGGTGCAGTGAATCCCCACCGATTATGTGGACCCTTATGTTGTAGGATGGTTTTGAACAGATAATGACTTCCCACAGCGAGTGAGTGAACGGACCTACTGCATCAGTAGCAAAAGCTACACGTTGGGGAGTATCCATAACCATGCTGCTCCAAACCAACCAGCAATCTGTAATAGGCAGCCCTTCTTTCCGTGGGAAAAAAGAAATGGAACTTACTATTAAAATCCCTTCTGTATTGTAAGAAACTCATCTATACAGCACCAAATAGGGAATGCATGATGAAAAGCAGGGAGATATTCACATAAAAATAAAACTTTTAAGAAAAGAAACATGAGAAGGCATAAATAATCCATAATTTAGGAGATACTTGTCATAAGCATTGATCATTACATCCTATGGGAATATTGACTATTAAAACATTGGCATTCTGTGTTTAGTTTTTTGTTTTAATAATATTTTATGATGTGTTTTTAAATTTGCATTATTACCAGGAAGTGTTATTATAATAACAAAAGATCATATATGAAGTGGATTTTATGCATTTTATGATTTAACTCATTAAGTTAAAAAAGGAACATATAAGAATCAACCACACTTCATAAAGAAAGTTAAATGTCAAGTTCCTATCTGACCTGTTAATTACATTCAATACCATTGAAGGGCAACATTTGCAAATTGCTTCTGTGCCTAATATTTTAGTGTTTGGTGACAAATTTATGATCTTGACCCTCATAATTAAATTACTTAATTCTAGAATATTTAATGGTTCTAGATTGCATATTGTCTTTATTTTCTTTTTCTCTCAATTGTGTTAGAAAATTCCATATTATTTCCTTTTATTTTCTTTTAATACCCACTGACATTTTACAGAAAATAAAACCTGACATGAGAATAATGACCAAATGCTAAATCTGTCACCAGTGCTTGTTAAATTTAAAAGTCTTCGAAGAAAGCATAGGTATATACAAAGTGAGGATGACATTTCATATCATTTAAATTTCCAAATGATTTTCTTCTGGAAGCCATGATAATTTACTAGCATCATAAGACATTTTTGCTTCTCTTTAGTTGATAAAAACATGTTAGTTTTATAGTTTCTAATATTGGTATTAGGTTGGACTATAGAAAATTGACAGTATTTGATATTTTTGACCTACAAACATGACAATTTCATATGATCCAACTAAACTTTTTATTTTATTTATTTATTTTTTAAAGATTTTATTTATTTATTTCACAGAGAGAGATAGCAAGAGCAGGAACACAAGCAGGGGGAGTGGGAGAGGGAGACGCAGGCTTCCCGCAGAGCAGGACCCCGGGATCATGACCTGAGCCAAAGGCAGACGCTTAAGGACTGAGCCACCCAGGCACCCCACCAACTAAACTTTTTAAATAGGTAAATTCATTACAACACTCATTAACCAAATTGTCAGTAACATTATTTAATATTTTGGAAACATATGTATGCATGTCTAAACTGCGGTCAGAGATGTTCTAAACTATTATGAGTGATAATTCCCTTTTTGAGTTACAAGAAATCTTCAAACACTCGACAAATGAGCGCTGATTAGAAAACCTCTATATATCGAGGAAGTTTAATATATAATCTATTTATGTTTCCATTTTTGTCAACATGTTTTGATTTGGTGTCTGTGGGGGCAGTAATGGGCACACAGAGACAGCCAGAGATTCTCACAGGTACATGTCAAGGTTAAGAAAATACATTGGCATGGGGACTTTTACGACAGGCTTTTCAAGAAATAACATCTTTTTTTTATGAATTCAAGACTGATTTTCTTTTTAGAGTGGGTTCTTCTTGTAGAAAACATGATTCTATTTATTACAGTGGATGCTTGTACCTTCCATTTCCTGGTGAGATAAAGACCAATTAAAGAGGGGAGTGGGACTTCTAACACTGTGTTCACATAGAGTCTGGTGCAGCCTGAGCTTCTCATCTCAGTAGATAGTCTGAACAATGGTTGTTATTTCAATTGTCATCTCTCTGCTGATGACTTCCAGAGCTCTATTTGAAGCCCAGACTGTCTCAGCCTCAAACCCCTATGCCCAGTTGCCTCAAACTAACTCTCCATGACATCGAGGTCATCTGCTACTTTTCTAACTGCCTACCAGGCAGTTCATTTAATCGTCTTTGGAAGAAAATACCATCAGCCAAAGCTTTCCCAAGTTTCCGTACACAACATTGAGGAGAGTTCACTGAAAAATTACAAGGCATGTTAAAATCAATATCAATTCAACAAAAACCAAGAGGAAAACATAAAGGCACTGATGACAGATGTTGGAGTTATCATCCAGGGGTTTTACAGTATGATTAACATATTCAAGAAAGGTCGGCGGGGGAATGGAGCCTCATCCCAAAAGACTTGGAATTTTTAAGAATCGAAGAAAGTTACAAAATGCAGATATATATATTTTGTCATTCCATCCTTGCCTATAGGATACAGATAAACTCCTTACCACGTCATAGGAAGCACTTCAAACCTTCCTCCTATCTATTTCTTGAGCCCAACTGCCTACCATTTCATAGACATTTTGTGCTTTAGTTACATTCAACTGCTAACAGTTCCCTAAACACAGGACTTTCTTTTGATGTTGCCGAGCATTCACACTTGATGTTCTTGGAAAGTGGAAAGCTCTCACACTACCTGCTAGTCCATCTAGAAATACAGATTTATCCACAAATAACCATCTCAACTAAGACCTTTCCTTAGACATTCTTGCATTCCTTCCAATGTACTCCCATAGCACCTATTACATACTCTATTAAATGCTTCCCATCGGTATTTCAATTTTTCAGAAATCTATTGGTCTCCTGTATGTAATAGGCCAAGAGCAGGGGTGTGCTACAACTGACTCGTGCTGGCTCACGAGACCCCTTGTGAAATGTTTAGGATTTTTGTGAATTGGTTGCTAAACCCAGCTATTATTAAAAATTAAGTTAAACTAACTTAAAATGTATTGAATAGAGCACTGGGTGTTATACGCAGACAATGAATCATGGAACACTACATCAAAAACTAATGATGTGCTCTATGGTGATTAACATAACAGTAAAAAATAAATTAAAATAAAAAACATAAAAAAACCTAATGATTTATGATGATTAATGTAACATAATAAAATAAAATTTAAAAAATTTAAATAAATGATATGAAAGACAGAGATAGTTAATATTTTCAAGTTCATCATTATCTGATTATTTTATTACAATCTATGCTCTAGGTTATTTATGTCTGCTGCTTCTGTATGGTGGAAATAATATATAATGGTGTGCTACTGTTCATCTCTTCCCAAATTTGTTGCTTTTCATGTTGATAGCTTAAAATCAGCCATGGTAAGAGTATTTACACCACAGATACCAGCAAATGCCAAAAGCTAGGACTTGATCTTTTGTTATTGATTATGTAGATTTAAGAACACTATGGAGAAAATATTAATAATGCAGATTTAACTTAAAATTGTGTTATGCCTATAGCCTTTACAGTGTGAACAGAACACAAAATTGAGGAAATGTTCTAGTATGTGAAAGCCATTGTCCAATTCAGAACAAAGTTGCTCACATAACTGACAAAGAAATAAAGTTGACATACATATTTGAGGTTTTCCTTTTATTTTACTTGCCAACATAAATGAAAATTTCAAATGACATTCGGGTCAGATTTATAATGTTCATCAATACAAGGGTGTCTTATTTGCTGAGTAAGATAGTCATCACCCAGGAGATGTCATTCTGTTGTCTTCTTGCTTCCATCATTTCTGTTGAAAAATTCTGCTTCGTCTCTTTTTGTTCACTTTGAAGATAATATACCAGTTTTTCTGGATGCCTTTGAATTTTGATTCTCAGCAGTTTTATTAGGATATTCCTAGGTGCATTTTCTTCGTATTTATGCTAATTAAAATTCACAGAGTGTCTCGGAAAAAAAAGATGGTAGTCATATTTTATCTGTTTTGTGATTTATTGTGGTATCATTGCAATATCAGAATTATAAAAACTGATTTTTTTTAAAGATTTTATTTATTTATTTATTTATTTGAGAGAGAGAGAGAAACAGCATGAGAGGGGATAGGGTCAGAGGGAGAAGCAGGCTCTCCAACGAGCCGGGAGCCCGATGTGGGACTCGATCCCAGGACTCCGGGATCATGACCTGAGCTGAAGGCAGTCGCCTAACCAACTGAGCCACCCAGGCGCCCTAAAAACTGATTTTACAAGAGATAGCAAGTCACACTGAAGTTGTATGTGTATAAAACAAAATAAATTAGATATTTTATCTGTAAGTTGTGTGCAATAAATTTTAATATAAATTAAATATACAATTTTAAGTATAAATTAAATTTATACATATTTACAAATTTGATTTTTATTTGTAAATTGTGTGCTTATGTCAGTAAGATTTATAGTGAAATTATGTATACATACACACACACCACACACATACACACATGCATATACTTTTTTTGAAGAGGCATTTGTTAAACATTTATCAGAACACACAGGCTGAGAACCTCTCAAAGACAGGAATTAAGTCTTGTTCTTCTTTTATCTCTATTGCTTGGATAATAAATTCAGTGGTTAATATACACTCTGGTGAATTACTATTATTTTAAGCCTATATATAGAGAGAGAGCCATTATTTAGATTTGAAACCCAAAATTGGTGCAGAAATCATGGTTCAAGATGAAGTGCTTAAATCAAATTGAAAAATTAGTAGGCATATTAAGGCAGAGAAATGTATTTTCCAAAGCAGATTGGAAAAGGGCTGGCTTTGTATAACTATGTGCTTATAGTAATACACATCTATCCTGTATGCTGCCTTTCCCAGTATAAAGTGTATGTATAAAGTGACCTATAATTCATGGGGAACTACAAAGAAATCCTCCTCTTCTTTCACACTGTAGCCTTCACATCAGGCTACACTTCACATTGTGACTTAAGCAAATTGTAGAGGACTTGATGAAGATCTGGAAAATAGCCAAGATTGCATTTCTTAAGGATCTTGTAAGGATCTTTAATTTGGTTCAAAGAATAGAAAACTAAAGAATTTATAACTTCACAGATATGAAGGAATTCAAGATAGAAGTGATGTTCTTCATGACCATGTTCCAAAAAACATGGTCTTTTTTCGTTGGGCATTTTGTTTTTTTGTGAGAGATGCCAAATCATCTGTCTTCAGCTGGAAGGAAATAACATTAAAACTTTTAATTGCAGAAGTTGTTTTTCCCTTTCACTGGGACATCAGATATAGAAAATTCTACTCTGAGACCCTGATAATTTAATTAGCATCTAAAATAGTCTTGGACCATCAGCCATTGTTGGGCAGGCTGGGTTCAGGCTTGAGGGCCAGCCGCTGCCATATTCCTGCTGGAGGTGAACAACGGCATCATCGAGGAGACACGTGAGCTCAAGTTCAAACACGTGGCCACTGGGAACAAACAAGAAGCAGTAGAAGTAATATTTGCAGATTTCAATGGAGTCCTCTATCATATTTCAGATCCCAATGGAGACAAAACAAAAATGATAGTATTTCCTTGAAATTCTACAAAGAACTTCAGGCACATGGTGCCTGATTAGTTATTAAAGAGGGCATACGGCAGTTTCTTGGTAAATCCCCAATCAGGATACAGTGTCTCTTTGCTATGTGACCTTGAAAATCTGCTGGCATCCAAGGATTCCGTTGTGCATCAGGCTGGCATATTGACACTAAATTGTTTTGCTTCTGTCTTTGAAAAATACTTTCAATTCCAGGAAGAGGGCAAGGAAGGAGAGAACGAGGCAGTTATCCATTAGAGGGATGATGAGACCACGTATGCTGAGTCTAAAAAGGACAGAGCCACAGTAATCTTCAGCACAGTGTTTAAGGATGACGACTTTGTGGTCATTGGAAAAGTGTTCATGCAGGAGTTCAAAGAAGGACACAGAGCCAGCCACACAGCCCCACGGGTCCCCTTTAGCCACTGGGAACCTCCTCTGGAGCTGAAAGACACGGACGCTCCGATGGGTGACAACACTGGCTCTGTGACCTTCGTGCTGTCCCCTCGCCGCACCAACGCCAGTGCTCGAGACATCACGATCCACACGTTCTGGGACCATCTGCACTACCACATCAAGTGCACTAAGGCTAGATTCACACACGATGCCGGCAAAAACGGCGACTTCCTCAAGGTGCTGAACCGCGCATGCCCAGATGTCGAGAAAAAGAAATGAAAACAGTCCCGGGGAGACCGTTTTCGTACCGCTAGATCTCTGGGGCAGGAGCAGGCAGCTGCGGGCAGCGGAAGGCTACTGGGTAATCGTAGTTTTTCATGTTGCGCGGCTTCAGGTTCTTAATGGGTTCTCGGTTTTGGTTCCATTTTGTACATGTTTGGAAATAGTCTGCAGAAATGAGCTGTGCTGGCAAGGACTTCATACTTCTTAAGAATTAAAAAAAAGAAAAAAAAAGAATCCCACTTGATCAACTTAATTCCTTTTCTTTATCTTCCCTTCCTCACTCCCCTTGCCTTCTTCCCCCTCTTCCAAGCTGTTGCACCTTGCAGTATGTTGCTCGGAATGAGTTGCAGGATCAAGCAATCTTAACTTGTTTTCTTCTAAGTATTTGAGTTCAAAACCCCCGTATCTAAGAAATACAGCTGGGGTCATTAATAAAGAAAATCTTTCTATCGTCAAAAAAAAGTCATAATTTTTAGTACAAATGTGTGAATAGGCTGAGACATAAGATAGTAATTTCTTCAGGGGCACCTGGCTGGCTCAGTCAGAAGAGCATGTGATTCTTGATCTCAGAGTGGTGAGTTCAAGGCCCACCGTGGGTACAGAAATTACTTTAAAAAAAAAAAAAAAGTAGGAGCACCTGGGTGGCTCAGTCCTTAAGCGTCTGCCTTCGGCTCAGGTCATGATCCCAGGGTGCTGGGATCCAGCCCCACATCGCGCTCCCTGCTCAGCAGGAAGCCAGCTTCTCTCTCTCCCACTCCCCCTGCTTGTGTTCCCTCTCTTGCTGTGTCTCTCTCTGTCACATAGATAAATAAAATCTTTTTTAAAAAAGTAATTTCTTCAAAGGAAACAGCAGAAACAATGGAGCAAAAATGGGAAAAATATGTTTTGATTTCTTAGTTGAATATTCATATTTAAGTTGAATCTCTTGCAGATACTGACTGGCTTTTTAGGGAGCATGTCTATTTTACTGATTTATCTTAGAACATTACCAGCATGATTCATAATTTTACTTGTCCTAAGAAAACTATATAAACATATCAAATGCTAGAAAACAAAAATAAATTATGTGTAAGTCTCCACATTTACTTTCCCTTCTATAGTAAGGACAATTATTTGGGGACCACTGCCCTATATACCTTATGAAATTGTGCATTGCCAGGAAAGAGTTCTATATGTTCTATGGATTTTTGGTGTAAGACTTTAAAAAAAAAGTAAAAGTGTGAGAAGGGAAAGTATAATCGTCTTCCACAAGCTAAATGGTAAAGCTATTCTTCATAGAGATAATACTATTGTATAATCATCATTTGAAATATTTCTCTTTTAGTGGTGATTGATTTGAGTCAATCCATATCTACTCTGGATGAGAATACTCTCCTTTGTGCTAATTTAACAATTCAATACATATTTATTGAGAAAATATTCTATGAATAAATTATGCTAAACACCATAAGGCATCAAAAAAAAGGTGATTAACTATGATATAGTCCATGCTTTTCAGGACCTTCAATTCTAAAAAGAGAGAAAATTATTAAAAAAATACAGTACATGTTTAGTAGTGTTCTAAGTAGTGGTAAGATAAAAACCACAGGCTATTAGAATTCAGAGGACAAGGGGTTACCCTAAGCTTGAAAGAAGCAGGAAGATTTTCCTGAAGATTGTACAGTATAAAATAACCTTTAGATATCAGTAGCATTTCAACAGATAGAAACAGGGAAAACATAGGAAATTTAGGGGGTTGAAGGCTATGAAAATATGTACCTGCCCCCCTCCTTGGCTCTTCTCGTGTGGGGACACAAACACAAAAACAAAACAAAACTTGCTTGCTTCCTGTTAGAAGCTAGAGCTCTTGAGTCTAGAGTAACAACTGAGGGTTAATGAAGCCATATTTTTAGAATTTTGGTGGAGAACAATAGCATGGATGCTAGAAAAGATGTGTGCAGTCCCTGAGACACCTGTGGCAAATACAATTAATGCCCTAGTTACTGACCCAGTGATCCCCAAGATAGAGAGCTAGACTGCCTGGCCTGTTCAGCTATGGGAAATTCCGGCTGTGATGTTAACTGTTGTTCCACCAGAGGGGAGGTGAAGCCTTGAGTTGAGAATAGGATGCCTAAATTTCACCTGAGAACACAAGAGCCTCCTGTGCACACTCTAATAGCTGTTCATGTGTGTGTTGGAGGGGGTATAGGTGTGTAAATAAAGTTATACATCTTACAGGATGGTTGCAAGATTGACTTTTTTAGAATTCTCCCATTAAGTAAAACAAAAAGCATAAGAGATATCACATTAGACACAAAGATAAAATTATGCAGCAATGCAGAAGATCCAATATCTCACTAGTAAGAGTACTAGAAAGAGAGAATAAAAGTACAATGACATTTGCCAGAACTGGAGAACACAAGCTCCCACAATTAAAAGAGCTCCCTGACTACCCAGCATACTGAATGAAAAGAGACACACCACACACAAAGGCACAGCATTATAAAACTTCAGAACACCAGATGTAAAGTTTGTAAAAGCATCCTGAAAGGAAAGAAAAAAAGTGAAATGAAATAAAACTAGGTCACATACAAGTAGCAGGAATTCTCAGCACCAATATGTAGTGATGAAAACACTGACTCAAAGCTCTCAAAAGTTCTGATTGAAAATCATTTTCATCCTAATCTTCTACACTCAGTTAATCAATCCAGTGTGGGATTAGAATTTAAAAAGTTGCAATCAGATAAATGTGCAGCATAATATCACAGATGCAGTATCCTTTCAAAAATATTGAAGCAAAATGTAATTATGAGAATAATCAAACAAATTCAGAATATGGGACAGTCTACAAAACAGTTGGTCTAGACTACTCAAAAAGGCAGAGTTATGGAAAGCAATAAAAGCCTGGAGGATCTTGATAGGGATTGCATTAAATGTGTAGATTGCTTTGGGTAATTATAGACATTTTAACATTATTTGTTCTTGCAATCCGTAAGCATGGAATGTCTTTCCATTTCTTTATGTCATCTTCAATTTCTTTCATCAGTGTTTTATAGTTTTCAGAATACAGGTCTTTCACCTCTTTGGTTAGGTTTATTCATAGGTATCTTATTGTTTTTGGTGTAATTGTAAATGGGATCGATTCCTTAATTTCTCTTTCTGCTTCATTATTGGTATATAGAAATGCAATAGATTTCTGTACATTGATCTTCTATCCTGCGACTTTATAGCATTTTTCACAGTGCTAGAACAAACAATCCTAAAATTTTATGGAACCATAAAAGACCACAAATAGCCAAAGCAATCTTGAAAAAGAAAAGCAAGGCTGGAGGCATCACAGTTCTGGACTTCAAGTTATACTACTAAGTGATAGGGATCAAACAGTATGGCACTGGCACAAAAATAGACACAGACAACATAGATCAAGACAACAGAATAAACAACCCAGAAATTAACCCATAAGCATATGGTCAATTAATCTTTGACAAAGCAGGAAAAGAATATCCAATGGGGAAAAGACGGTCTCTTCAACACATGGTGTTGGGAAAACTGGACAGTCACATGTAAAAGAATGAAACCGGACCACTTTCTTACACCATACCCAAACATAAATTCAAAATGGATGAAAGACCTAAATGTTAGACATTAGGAAATTTAGTTAAAATCCTAGAGGAGAACATGGCAGTAACCTCTTTGACACTGGCCATAGCAACAAAAGCAAAAATAATCTATTGGGACTACATCAAAATAAAAAGCTTTTACACAGTGAAGGAAACACTTAACAAAACTAAAAGGCAACCTACAGAATGGGGGAAGATATCTGCAAATTTCATATTCAATAAAGGGTTAATATCCAAAATATATAAGGAATTTATAAAACTCAACACCTAAAAACCAAATAATCCAGTTTAAAAATGGGCAGAAGACATGAATAGACATCTTTCCAAAGAAGACATCCAGATGGCTAACAAACACATAAAAAAATGCTCAACATCACTCATCATCAGGGAAATACAAATCAAAACCACAATGAGATATCACCTTATGCCTGTCAGAATGGCTAAAATTAACAACACAGGAAACAACAGGTGTTGGTGAGGATGTGGAGAAAGGGGAACCCTCTTGCACTGTTGGTGGGAATGCAAACTGGTGCAGCCACTCTGGAAAATAGTATGGAGGTTCCTCAAAAAGTTAGAAATAGAACTACACTATATAATCCATCTATGGCACTACTAGGTATTTACACAAAGGATACAAAAATACTAAATCAAAGGGATACATACATCCCAATGTTTATAGCAGCATTATCTACAATAGCCAAATTGTGGAAACAGCCAAGTACCCACTGACTGATGAATAGATAAAGAGATGGTGTGTGTATGTGTATATGTATATATACATATATGTATGTGTGTGTGTGTGTGTGTGTATATATATATATATATGAATATACTCAGCCATAAAAATGAATGAAATCCTGCCATTTGCAATGACATGGATGGAGCTAGAAAGTATTATGCTAAATGAAGTAAGTCAGAGAAAGAAAAATACCATATGATTTCACTCATGTGGAATTTAAGAAACAAAACAAATAAGCAAAGGGGGAAAAAAAGGGAGGGAGGCAAACCAAGAAACATAGTGTTAACTATAGAGAACAAAGTGATAGCTACCAGAGCAGCAGGTGTGTGGGGGGGATGGGTAAAACAGGTGAGGGGGATTAAGGAGTGTACTTGCAACTGGGTGTTGTATGGAAATGTTGATTCACTCTATCGTACACCTGAAATTAATATTACATTATATGTTAACTATACTTTTTTGAGAGAGAGCACACAAGTGGAGGGGGAACGGGGAGGGGTAGAGAGAGAGAGAATCCTAAGTAGGCTCCACGCCCAGCATGGAGCCCAATGCGCGGGGATAATTACAAACAAATAATTCAAAATATATAGGCAACCAAGAAAATAATAAAATAAAATAATAAAATAAAATGAATGAGCAATTATTAACTTTAGGAGAAACAAAAAGTATATGAGAATAAAAAAAGAATTGTATTAGTCTATTTGGATCCTTAGTAAATAATATTTATTATTGAATTATAGTGTAGATACTGACTACTTAAAAAAGTAATGATGAAACTATATTAAAGTGTAGGGAAAAATGTAGGGAAAAGTCTATAACAAAACTAAATCCTTAATAACCTGAATGGCTAGTCAATAGAAAATAATTAAAGTTCATAAATCAACAACATTAATTTAACCATATTACTTAATAACATAAAAATTAATACTAGAATAATAGATGAAAAGGCTTAAAGAGAACTGAAGGTTAGAGAGAGACAAGGAAAGGAAGTGCTGTTTTTTGTGCATGAATCCTTTAGTACTATTTTAAAATAATCTTATATGTTAAAATTAACTTTAGAATATTTAATTTTTTAACTTAATAGGAATTGAATTAGAATAGTCAAAGATCAAATGAAGAAACGATCCCATAGTGCAGAGCAAAAATATGATGAAGTGAAAACTGTAAGTGGAAGAATAGAAGAAATTAAAGTCAGACTCAGTAAACTTCATATATAAATAATAGCATTATATAAATGGTAAACCAGATGGAGAAGTCATAAATAATATTTTAAAAACGTTCTTAGGTTGATGAAAATTACTAGTTTTCAGATTAAATGGGCTCAAAGATCTTAGTCAAGACTGATGTGGAAACTTTCATATCTACATATTTTTTGTTTAAATTTTTGAACACAATAGAGAGATTTATAAGCCTCCAGACTGAAATGAAGTTATGAATTGGTGGGTTGGGATGGAAGTGCATTCCAGGGAAAGAGACACACCAGCAAAGGCCCAGAGGCAGAAAAACTAAAGGTTTTTTCAGAAGTAGGGAGTAATTGAGGTGGTTGGCTAGGGTTTAGAGTACAGTCAGTGACCACAAAGGGAAATAAAGGTAAATCTCTCACACAGTGATTGATAACTGGATTGTACAACTGCTAGCTTGCTTTCACAGTCTGCAATGACAAATCTGCATTAGCGTTGGTAGCATTAATTTAGTTAGGTAATCAAACTCACCACCAACATCATTTTATTTATGAGATTTAAAAACTGTAGAATGCACAACAAAATAAAGGCTCTTTATGTGGTTTCTGTCTTTTTTTCTCTTCCTTCTTTCCTGCCTATCCTCCCCCAATCCTTCCCTCCAGCCCTTCTTTCCATCCCCTCTCATTTTCCCTTCCTTCCCTCCTTTTCTTTCTTTTCCCTTTTTCTTTTTTCTCCTTTCTTTCTTTTTTGTTTGTTTTGCAATGATGACTATATCTTTTTTACTGAAAGTTGACCACAATTTAAGGATCCTGAATTTTATAGTTTCAAACATAATTATGATTATTATCAGGGGAAGAAAAAAAAAAAACCAGTGGGGCTGTAACCAATATGTTAACACCACCATGATGTTAGCACACTATCTAACCATAATATTTTCAAAAGAAAATTTATTTTTAACTTCTTATATAGTTTTCATTAGTATTGATCAAAATTCTAGATAAATTGTAGAGGAGGTATTGCTACTTTAATGATATGCTGAAGCTTAATTATTAAATATTAATATCTGGTCCATGAAATATTAGTCAAGGTTATGAAGAAATTATTAGTCTAGTAAAATCTGATGCAGAGTAACTAACCAAACGTAAAAACCAAATTAAGGTCACATCACATAAAATCTCATTAAGCCAAACCAGATCTAAGTTAATCAAGTTGATTGCTAATAGGTCTTTCTACCATTTTCTGCCTCAGGGGTATGATGATGGCTACGGGGGTGAATATGATGACCAGACCTATGAGACTTATGATAACAGCTATGCCACTCAAACACAAAGGTAAGGCATTTGCTGTTTAGAGCATCCTTCTCAGGATTATTTCTAATCCTATTTTGTCTTTTGTATCTGAGTTCCAGTTCTATTATGTGAGAGTTTCTAGCAGTGGTTTTTCTCCATTGTCTCTCTGAATTATTAAGTTGTTTACTAGACTGAGAGGTAAAAGATAATAATCTTGCAATTGTTAATGGTAGCAGTGTGTTATTTTAAGACTAGATGATTATCATAACTAATAAACTCATTAAGTAAGCTTGTATTTAACAAAATACTGTTACTTTTGGAGATTATTTTAGTAAATTCATAATTAACACAACAATGAAAAACAAGCACTTGTTCAATGAAGGTGTTTCCCCTAAAATTTAATTTTTATTTGTAAAACAAAAGATATATGAATGTTATTGGTGCTCCTTCTGAAAAGGAAAACTTGTAAAACATCCTATGGAATGAATAATTCCCTTCCTTTCTTGATGGCTCTCTAAATGATTGTTGACTGTATCTTTTCAGATTGATCACATTTTGAGATATCAATGAATTTTTACTTTAAAGTCAAATTTTTTGAAGTAGTGTTTACATACAGTAAATTTTGCCCATTTAGGGTACAGAGTTTTTGAGTTTGACAAATGCAAACTATCATGCGACCACCATCAAAATTAAGTTTTAGGGCAATTTAGCCAACCTGAAATGTTTCCTTATGGCCCTGTATAGACAACTTTTTTCCCTCCCAGGCCTTGGAAACCACAACCAGTTTTTTGCCATTACAATTTTGACTTTTTTAGAATGTCATATAAGTAGAAACGATACGATATGTCGCCGTTTCTGTCTGGCTTCTTTACATATAATGATGTGTTTGATATTTATTCATTCATGTTGTTATGTGTATCAATGTTTTCTTCCTTTTTATTACTATGTAATGTTTCATTGTAAGGATGTACCATAGTTACTTCATTCATCAGTTGAAGCACAAATAGATTCTTTTTTTTTTTTGCAATTATGAATAAAATTATCATTAAACAACTGCATTTTTGAAAAATCTATCTCCCAAGTATTTTTTCTGAAAACAAAAAGTTACAATTTTCATGGGAAAGTAGGAGGAGTCCATATGATAGTTAAATGATTCTCCCCTATATGTGATTGACAGAAACCAATAGAACTAATTGTCACAAAATCATTACTGCATTGACCATTTATTGACCAACTTTATTGGGACCCAAAGAGATCTAGATGCATCATTAAGTAATATCTGGAGGAGGGGAGGTGACAAAGAAAGAAACAACTTTAAGGTCATTATAGAGTGGAGGAAATTTGCATGTAATGCCTAAGTGTGCATTTTGCATGGCCAGAAGGACAGCCTAGTGAAAGGAGTGAAGGGCAATTCTACTTAGAATACTGCAGGCAATTAGGAAAAAGATGAGTGTGAACTGATACCTCCAAAGCTAAGCATAACATATCATTAGGAAAATGACCATCAACTTTGAGTAACTGGTTAATTTGTACTATGTTAAATAGAAAAGCCATCATGAGCTAACAGTTTATACTGTGGGTGATAGCATAATAGTCCCAGTTACATATTGAAACAGCACAATTATTTAGGATGGGGGAAAGTTTTGCATCATCACAGACACTGATTATTGTAGGCAAATTGGCTACATATTTAAAGTATCTGCTAATATTTTCAAATTGTAAGTTCATCATTATACATTAGTGCATAAAAATGGTGAAAATAAAGTACTTTAGCTTGTTTCAGAAACTATTTGGTAGAAAAAAAAGAGATTACCACACACTAAAAACACAACTAGAATAGAGTAAAACAATTTCTTGATTTAGCTTTATAGAGAGCTACATTCAGCTGATAGAGATTTTGGAATAGTTTTCTGAAAGTGAGGGACTTTTTGCATCTTTCTTCTGGTAAGACTTAAATGGGCTTAGCTAACCCTAAGAGACAAGGAAGAAGAAAAAATGGGAGATTAGGATAATTTATTTTTGAATATTTCCAAAGTGAATATTAGAATAATTGAACATAATTATGCATAAAAAGTAACAGAATAATTTTAGAAAAAATTGTCTTGTTTTAATAAAGTATAATTTATATGTAAAAAGATACTTTCTATGCTCTTCTGCTACCTTCTCTTTTTTCTTTCCTATCTGTTCTATTTTCTATGGCTAAATTCATCCCATTCTCCTAGGCTCAGCTCAAAGCCAACTCTTCCAAAAAGTTTTTCCATAATCCTTTATTTGAGAATAACCTGTTTTTGCTCTAAATTTCAATAGCACCATATCTTTATTTCTCTACGGCTCTTTCTCTCTCTGTCCTACAGTGGGATCAATTGTGTACATGTTACTTATCACTCTTACTACTTTCCTAGAATCCTTGTCTGATGCCCTCATGTCCCTCACAGTATCTAGTGTTGAGTCTTTTATAGGGTATGTATTGAATAGATGATTGTTGAATACATGAATGTCAGACTTAATGTGTACCCACACTGTGAAGATATAAAATAAGAGCATCTCTTCCCTCAAGGAGAATACAATATGCAGAATTCTATTTATTATATTTATTGACAAAATATTTATGTGTTTCTGAGATATCTTAGTGCTAAATCAGAATAAAGAAATCAGGTCATGAAATTAATTAAAATGATACTAATGTTCTCAAAAAATGATATTAATATTCTCTATTGCAATAATTATAAAATATCTATTTTGGTCAAAACATGGCCTCAATGCTCAGAGTTTCTGGCACACTAGAGGTTCTCAGTAAAGATTTGTTGAATAAATGAACAAAAGATAAATGAATGCATTAATGAATGAATGAAATTAATATTATTTCAGAAAACTGTGAGGAAGAATTTTTAAGTATAGTACCAACTTGTAATAGAAGTAGATAAATACTGAGAAAATTCATGACGTATGTATTAAATTCCTATATTTAGATTATTTCTATTGATTCAACTATGCCAGCAGAAGATGATATTAGCAGTTTAGTTAAATAAGCACTTATTAAATGATTATACATGTCAGAGAGTATACTCACCATACAGTGACAATACTTACTTAAAATTTTTTTAAAGATTTTTTATTGTTATGTTAATCACCATACATTACTCATTAGTTTTAGATTAAAATTTTTCTAAATATATTTTAGTATTTGCCCGTAACAATTTGTTTGAGGAGTCATTTGCAAGCTGTTATATATTTAAATAAATATAAGTGAAACAACTATAGAGTAACCAAGTATTAGAAGGTAGAAGTGAGAGGAAGTTCATTTTTTATAAAAATCAGTCTAGAACTGTTTTTTTTTTTCCCAAGTGGTGGCTCTTTAATTGGGTTTTTAAAAGTATAATTTAGATTTATGGAGGAAAATGGGAGAAAGTTTCTAAAGCGGAATAAAGAGAAATATATGAGCATAAAACATCTCCATCATTAACAAAAAATATGAATAATATTTTGGCACTGTCATGGTCAAAATCGGAAGAAATTCCAATTTAGAAGCACTAAATTATGGTACAACTAAATCGGAAGAAATTCCAATTTAGAAGCACTAAATTATGGTATGGTATTTAGGTACAACACTAAATTATGTGTGACTTAGCAGAACTGATATAAAAAATAAAAATCTTTAGAGAAAATGGTCTTTAAATGACTACTTAGTCAGCACAGGTGAAGACAGAATTTGTGGAAATTATAAAGTAGAATCTGGCAGGTACCTAAATGGAATAATTATATCATCTTCAATAAAGAGTCTAAGGGAAGTTCACAAGGTAACAACCCTAAAAAGGTTCACCTGGAGTTCAGAAGCTGTAACAACTTTAATTAATCCCCAGTTGTCTTGTAAGGTGTCGTTAGTTCTGGAAATTTTCAAATGGATCAGAAGAGAGACTTCTCTAAAGATTCCTTAGGAGGCAGCTCAACATAATGACATTATTAAGGACTGGTAAAGATGATGATGATCTGAGGGGTCTTAGACCATCTTTTTCTCTTGCTCTGTGTCAATGAGGATAAAAAGTTTAAAAAAATGGATTGATGAGCTTATTATGCAAGCTTTAAATTGCAGGACTAGTATTGCAGTTTCCAGGGGAACTCAATTATTTGAAGTCTTTGGCTTAAGACAAGTTACATCCTATGATTAACAACTTTAATTGGACTAAATATTAAATTCTGTCCATGTTCTGATACCCCATTTTTTATGTACTCCTCAAAGACATTAACATTTTCAGAGAAATTATATAAATTCATATACGTTTTACATATGTATTTGTTGATTTTTTATTAGGGTTAATTTTGATAACTAAACTACTCGTCTAAGTAGTCAATTCGTATTTAAAAACATGCAAAAAAATACCTTTTATAAGACTTCAATAAGAAAACATATTTTACATATTTATATACGTCACATCGTTTTACCAACGAATTGACTTTTCCCCGTGCCCAAATTTTCAGCAAAACCTATACCAAACTAAAGCCATAGATGTAGAAAAAAAGTTACTGACATATACCTAGATTGAAACAGTAATACTGCAAATGAAAATCAAAAGACCAATTTTGATCATTGATTCTAATGACAATTTAATTTGGATGTGAAATGTTAAGAAACTATAATTTTTCAGTGTAATATTTTAACTGCAGATTGGTATAATAGGCAAAATATAAAAATGGAAGACTTTGCTTTCCTTAAATCATGAATCAGGTGAGGAATTTGCTAGGAAAAGAATCTTCTTTTCTGTAAATTACAAAGGAATGAGCTAGGAGAGCGAATATACATCTCTTTCTGATATATAAGTTCCCAACGTTGATCACTTTTTGAATATCTGTACAGTCAGGGTCTATGCAATAGGAAAAAAATGCCACTCTTAAATTAGGATAATTTGAGGAGAATTTAATACGGGAACTCTCTTTAGTGGCAGAGTGCAGGGAAACCACAAGGGACAATGCAATGCCCTGGCACTAGGATCCCTGGGGCAAGGTGTTTGTCACCAAAACTAGGATTGAAAGGAGACAGAGAAAGTGGTTTGGAGAGGCCTCCTGATAGGAGCTGAGGCTTTTGATTCAGAATGGGAGCCATGGCCATTCTGCAAAGAGAGAGCTCAGGGAGTTAATGCCCTGACCTCACTCTCCTCCCTCCTTCCAGTTTCCCACATTTGCTCCCATTGGCTGAACCCATTAAGAGGCAGAGGAAAAGAAACCTAGTAGATGGCACCGCTGTTAGTCATCCCCAGAGCAGGCTGGAGGGAAGAGTGGAAGTGGGAAGGCAAATGGAAGAGAGGCAGCACAACATCCAAAAATTGTATCAGACCCCCAACAACTAGTAATTGTATATATTAGTGTCAGTTGCTTGAAGATATAAATAATGAATTTACTGAATTGTCATGGAAACAGTAATGCCTTTAAATGGATTTGTATTTTATTAATGAGAAAACATCTATGAACTAAAAAAGACTCATTCAATACTTGCAGTAACATTTGAGGCGGGAAAAAAACCAAAGCTTAAAAATGTCAAGTGATTTTCCCAAGTTCATTCAAGTAGTAAATGTTGGATTCAAAATCCTATCAGCTAACTCTGGAGGCCTTAGACATAAAGACTAATAAATAGTATCTGAAAATCTGAGTCAATTCATTGAGTTAACAGATTTCTGTTATTATCTGAACAAGCCACAGAGAATATGCATTTAATATAATAAGAATGTAGTAAGTTATTTGCATGCTTTGTGAAAGGTTCTGACCAAAGGACAAATTCAAGCAAGAAAAAAATGCAATTTACCTATTAACTATTGTTTTTAGGCTATAAATGTAATGCAAGCCCTTGTGTTTGATACTAAGAGTCTACAGAAACCCTTCTAATGAAAACTTAAATGTAAGTCATTGCAGTTATCCAGTAATTTAATAAAAGTTATCATATTAAGTATATAACAGCTTGTCCTATTCATTTAAGTGGTACTATTCAGTATAAAATGACTCACTCTCATTTTGTAATTCAATTCTATTATGTTTCAAACTATAGTCAATGATGAGATTGAATTTACAGAAGGTTATTGGATTTGAGATCTTTTCCCACAGTTATTCTACAAGTGAGTTGTATTTTTCATGCCATCAACAGACCTCTGCATACATGAACAGTGGATTGGGTATTGTCTGGATTTACTTCAACAAAGAGAGATTCCAGCTCTTGATACACACTTTTTTTTTGTCCTTATCTGGAATACTTATTTTAGGCATCAGGATACTTGCTGTTGATTTTAGGAAAGGAACAATGTGTTTTCTCAAATTATTCATTATATATTTATTGCATTTGTTAATTTTTTATTACTGAGGGTTAATTTTGATAACTAAACTACTTGCCCAAGTAGTCAATTCATATTTAAAAATATGTAATAAAATGCCTTTTATAAGACTTCAATAAGAAAAGCTAGAAAACCATTTTCCCTAGTCATTTCTCTCAAGAAAACTTAAGGAAGTGTCCCAGTTAGTAACTGAAACCTGTTTAATCATTTACTGAGATCAGGATATGTCAGTAGTCAGTCATTTCTTCTCAGCAGATTACTTTAGAACTGGAGACACCCCTCAAAAGGAAACAGGAAAGTACTGGGCAAACCATACGCAATCAGAGCTTCAGAAATGGGAACTGTTAGATCATCTTAGACTCTTGAAGAACCTGATGTGTTGCAAAAAGTCTAATATTAAGGCCACTTAAAGAGTCTAAGGTGAAATTCTGGCTTCAATGGTCGTTAAAGATACTTAGCTCCACCAAAAGAAAAAACATACATAACAGATAGTTATCAACATATTTAGGGGTCATAAATGTTCACGAGTGTATATAATTGTCAAGGTGTAACAATAAGGAGTGGTAGACACTGAAGCAAACTGGAAAACATTTGCTCTGTGGAAAGCAACTTCAAGTTTAGGATACTGTGGCCATATAGTTCATGTAGAGTAAACGGCCCAGGGGAGCTAGATCTTCTTTTTTCCCCAAAGAAAACCTGTTTTCTGGTTATTATTGCTGCATAACAAACCATCCCAAAAACAAGTGGTATAAAATAACCATCTTTGGGGCACGTGGGTGATTCAGTCGTTAAGCATCTGCCTTTGGCTTAGGTCATGGTCCCAGGGTCCTGGGATTGAGCCCCTCACTGGGCTCCCTGCTTGGCAGGAGGCCTGCTTCTCCCTCTCCCACTCCCCCTGTTTGTGTTCCCTCACTGTCTCTCCCTCTGTCAAATAAATAAAAACAAAATCTTTAAAAAAATTTTTATTATGCTCTCTTATACTTGAGGATTTTGTGTATCAGGAATTCTAACAAAGCATAGTAGGGGTGGTTAGCTTCTTCTCCTCTATGTCTGGAGGCTTAGCAAGAAGGCTCAAAAGGTAAGGATAACTCAATGGCTGGGGTGTGGAATCATCTGGAGATTCTTCTCTCATCTACCTGGCAGTTGATGCTGGATGTCAGCTGATATCTAAACTGGGGCTGCTGCTTGGGATGCTCATGTAGTACTCCATGTTGCTTGGGCTTCGTCACAGCATGGCAGCTGAGAGCACCAGATATAAGTATCCCAAAGAACAAAACAGAAGCTGCATTGCCTTTCACAACTTAGCCTCAGTCTGTTAGTTATAAGTAAGTTACAAGTCCAGCCAGATTCAAGACAAAGGGTCTTAGACCTCACCCCTCATTGGGGAACTGGCATGGTTCAAGGATGGAAAATTGTATTGTGGATGTTTTTGGAAAATATAACTTGCCACATCAGTTTTTCAGTGTAATACTCTGATTTTTAGACATTGGCAACTAATTTTTGAAAGTTAAACACTCTAGAGATTAAACCAAATATATCTGTAGGTAGCCATAGTCACTATTTTCTAAATTCTGTTCTATATATAAGCAAGATAGAAAAGAAGTCAGTATCCAGAAAATGCTTCCAAGGACATGGAATTAAGGAGTCCTTCCAAATGGCTATTTGAGGGCACTCTATGGATTGTGAAGGATGTCCCGAAATCCAGGTATGGACTGTTTGGAGACAATTAGAGAAGAAGATGGACATGCAAATAAACATGTAACATGTGATGAGCACTGTGCTAGAAGGCTGTGCCAGAGGTTATGAGAGAACATAGGAGGCCATCGAGTAGAGGGTTATGAGAAAGTACAGAAGCTTTCTTAAAAAGAGCTGATGCCCTGCTGTGATTTAACTGGGTAAATAAAATTTAGCCAGGCAAAGCTATGTACAAAGACAAAGAAATGAGAATATAATTCATTACTAAAGAACTGCATGTCCTTCAGGTGAATCAAATTATAAGATACTTAGGAGTGGTAGGGAAGTTATCTGAAATGATAGGAAAGGAACAGGAAGGCCTGGATATAGCACTCCTATGTAAGAAAAGAATGATTTTTGGATAGAGTTTGAGGTTGTCATTGTATCTAGAAGTTGGTAAAGCCGAATTCGGCTTTGGTGAAAATTATGATCATCCTTTTTTTTTGCATCAGACTGATTTGCTCATTTGAGCTCAGTAAGTTCTCTATTAGTTGCTATTCCATCCTTTTTCTGAATGATTTGTCTGCACTTCCATTGCTTTCTTTGGTTTCTGAATCAATTTGCACTTAAAAATAAAACAAAACAAAAAACCCCAAAAAACCTCCAGGTCTTACTTTTTTGCAGCTGAACACTGGTAATGAGAGAAGGGAGGTATTTTTCTTGAAATACCTGTGGTCAAGATGGAAAATATGGACTTTGTGATCTTTAAATTGTAGAGTGGGGAAAAAAAAAGACACTTTAGCTCCTGGGGGTACCTCAGAAAAGGGAACAGAATTTATCTCAGATGCATATGGAATAGAGCCAAAATGAGATAGAGATATCAGTAATTCTCCATAATTAGATTTCCTGTTATAATAATCTCAAAATCCTATTTTACTGTTTCATTAAGTTTATTATTTATTAAGGGCCTGCTATTTTCTAGGCGCTAGGAGGAGAATAGTGAACTCTATGATATATTTAAATACAGGATCACAATTCTATAAGTAACAATACTGTGGACCAGATGTTTCATATTCAGAATTGTTTATATTTTATAAGGGCAGTACAGTGCATATATTATTACTGCATCTGGGCCAAGAATATATATTAATATGATTGCATTGAAATAAATGAGTAACTATAGTAGGCAGGACATAAATAGCTATAAAGAGTTTAACATTTTAGGTAAGAATTTTGTTGCCTAATGATTTCAGACACCCAATTTAAGAAAAAAAATTTTTGGTTTCAGAGTTGTTGAATTTAGAATTCAAGTATAAATAATTGTGGATTTGTATTATATAATATTCAGTAAGACTGAATTATAGAAGATGTGTGAAAGAGGCAAGAGAAGAGTCTGAAGGGCTAGTCAGGGAACACTTGACCATTTCTAAAGGAAGTAAGTTTCTAATAAAAATAATAACCATAATACAGAGCAGCTGCTATATGCAGAGGCCTATATTAGGTACTTTATAACATGATCATATGAGGTAAACAGTTTTATCCTCATATTACAGATAAAGGAACTAGGTTGAAAATGTTTACTTTGCCCAGGACTAGACAAGGTTTGAACTGTCCAATTCCAAAGACTGGGCACTTTGTACTAATACCATATTGCTTCCCAAACACTTTATTTTGTTTTTTAACACCTCAGCTTATTAGGAAACTCTTAAGCTGAAGTAATATCTTCTCCATTTATATACATTGATCAGTAATCAACTTGTGAAGCTACACATAATAAATCTAGTTTTGTTCCACATATCAGCTTTTCTTTATGAAGATAATGTCCCTCTATCAATATGCAGAATGTGATAGAGTGCATTCTTGGCTACAATTCTTCCTCCTCCGCCCCCGTGTGTGATTGTTCAGTATCTCTTACAAAAGATGTAGATTGTTTTCCTGACTCCTCACTATCCCATATCCTGCTTTGACTAATAGAATAATGTCACATCTTATGCCTATACATTAAGAGGACTACGCGTTTCCCATTTGCTCTCTTGCTGTTGCCATGAGAAGAGCTTCACTAGGTAGCTGTTGTGCCCCTAGTCTGAGTTCCGTAGTGAACACATGGGCAGTCCAAACCTCAAGGCCAATCCCAATTCCATCCAAGCTTGGAACAGAGCGTCCAGTGATCCTAGCCTAGATTAGCAAACCTCTAGCCGAACAAAAACACGTGACTTAAAGAATTGTGTCATGTTGTATGATAATAATATTTTGTGATTGTTTGTTAAGCAACATTACTGTACCACTAATAAGCCAGTGTCCAGGATCAGTGCCCACATAGATACAGTTTTCCTCAACTGTTCTTGGTTCATCATGACTCCCATTTCACTAAATACCCTAGTTGTTCTCTCATAAAACCACTCCAGTTGTCCAAGTGTCCATTCTGAAGTGTGGCACAATGATCTTGAGGTACATTATATCAGATGAGAGTTGACTGGTGCAAAGATACAGCATTATTATATCCTGTGTAATAATGCTTCTTACTTTATGGTACTTCATCATCCTGCCAAGTGGTTTTCTTTTTTTTTTTTTTAAAGATTTTATTTATTTATTTGAGAGAGAGACAGAGATGGAGAGAGCATGAGTGGGGAGGAGAGGGAGAAGCTCCCTGCTCAGCAGGGAGCCCGATGTGGGACTCGATCCCAGGACCATGGGATCATGACCTGAGCTGAAGACAGATGCTTAACCAACTGAGCCACCCAGGAGAGTCCCTACCATGTGGTTTTATTAAGTGGCTGTCACATTAGTGGGTTTTATTGAATTTGTTTTCAACTGAAAACCTAGTTTCTTCCTAAATGAACTTCTGTCAAGCTAGTTCTAACACCATCCTGCATGTTTGCAATTGATTTTTTAACCTAAACGCAGAAATGTACATTTATCTCTGTGACATTTCACCTTGTTGTTTAGGCCTTCTATTGCTGATTTAGAACTAGTTTTTTGAATACTAATTCTTAAAATCAGAATAGTAGCTATACATCTTAGCATATCTTATATTTCTTTATCAAGTACCTTTCAAAAAAATTTTTAGAAAAATAGAGTACCAAGGACATAGCTCAGGAGCAACCTTTAAATTGACATTGACCACTAATTAAAATTCTGTGAGAACAGTTGTAAACATAGCCACAAATCTACTTGGCTGTACTGTCAGGAAGCTTAGAAATTATTCACAAAGAAATTATGTAGTATTTAAAACTACTTATTCATTTACTCAAAAAGCATTCATTGAATGTCACTATTCTGCACCTACATATTCAAAGCAAATAAGGCAGAGCCTGGATGTTGATTTATTCACAATTAGCGCAGGTTTGTGTGTGTGTGTGTGTGTGTGTTTTGTTGTTGTTTTGTTTTGTTTTGTTTACAAAATATAATCCTGGACTTCTGTATAAGAAACACTGCAAATGAAATTATAGATCTTGGGGCCCCTGCTGAGGCCAGCTGATTTAGAATCTGAAGAATGGGGGGCTCAGGAATCTGTATTTTTGGCACAGTATCCTTGTGATGCTTATGCACACTAGCTACTGAGAGCCATTGTGCTAGAGGAAGAGACAGATTTTAAAGAACATTCTGGAACAATGAGAGCTGTTCTACATGAAGATGTCAACAAGGTCTTATAGAAGGCAAGTGGGAAGGGGTAACACTTTCCCTGGTAATGCTTTAATAAGAAGCCAACCATTGAGTGGATCCCAAAGGATAATGGATACCTTCTTAGGTGAAGAAGTAGAGGAAGTTCCATCTAAATAGAAGGATGCCATGGTGAGAGGCATGGGGCCATGAAAGGATTCATGAATTGGAAGACATTCTATTATGTTGGGGTGTGGGGTTTGGTAATAGGGGGAGTGATAGGGGAAAGGCTGGGTAGGTCATTAGAATGTAGACAGAAAAGGGACTTGTATGCCATACTAAGGAATTAACATTCACAGTCAAGATTAGAGAAAAGAGAAACATGAAAATACATAATTACAATTCAGTTCATAGCATGCCACAGTGGTGGTGTACAGAGACACTTAAATCACCTGATTTAAGTTATATTTTGAGAGTTTTTGGAAGAACGGGGCTTTGTTACCTCACGTAAAGAAAAGAATTTATTAAAACAGAATCACTGTTATTAATTCATATATTCTTTCCCCAGATTTTGTTTTATTTGTTTAAATTTCCAAAGTCTGGTGCATGAAAACAATCCTTTAATAAGTAAAAAGTGGTTCTGGAACATTATGCAACAGAGGTGAGATTCCATTTATGTTTGAGTGGGGAAGAATATAAATTACCATTAACACATAGTCATAGTGCAGCTTGCACCAATGAATTCAGCCTCAAAGTCAACTAGATTAGAGTATTGAAATAATTAGAAATTATACTGATGTTTACAGCATTGAAATCTTACTGATACTCATGAATTATGACTCAGCCAAAAAGATAATGTATATACAGTTGGAATTATGTCCATTTCAAACTAGGGTTAAGTAGCTTCTATGTACTTGTACCAAAAGCATGTAACAGTTCATTTAATAATGTCATGTATCACTGAGCCTAATTAATTAGTCAGTTGAAGGTCTTATTTATAGAAAATAATTGCTATGTTCTAATGATAATTCCATGCAATAAAACAGAAGATTAATGTTTTTGTTATAAAATTACTCACCCTTCATTTATGTAATAAAGGGTCAAAGTAAGCAAAAAAATACAAGCCAAATTGGAAACAAATAATTAAAGAGTGTCTATAAAAAGAGACCATTTTCAGAAGTGTATGTGCAGTGTTGAATCCAGACCAGCAAAAGTATATCTAAATGTATTTCTCTCTCATTTGGAGCATGAGGTTGCACTCTCAAAACACCCATTTTCTATAGAGTAGATCATTGCAAAGCTGATCATAATTCTACACTAGATGCCTTATATAGATCATCTATCTTGATCATTAATCTATGAGCAGAACAAATATGTCACTTCCCTCATGAATAATCAGCCTATTTTTCATCCTGTGAACATTAAATACATCAACTGAAACTTAAGAGGGCATGATGGTTATTTCATGTTTCAGAGTATTTCAAGAAGATGAAATCTCTTTCAGCATTGCAACCTTTATGAATATGAAAGAGAGAAACTTTATGTCTATAACTTTATTGATTGGACAATTACCTGTTATTAATATTTACTGAGTGCCTGCTATGTACTAGGCACTTATCATGGGGCTGTCACGGGTTATTTCATTAATACTTGAGGTAAATATTATTATTTCCATACTAAAAGTTGAAGAAACTGGAGTTCAGAGAGACTAAATGATTTGTCCAAGATGACACACTCAATGAAAATGGAAAATAACAGTTTTCAATGTTAAGTTCAGATACTTTTCTTTTTATATTCTGTGTATCATTTTTAGAAAAAAATACCGATTTTCCTCCAAATGGATCAGGGAATGGACTGTGGACTTTCTCTGACTCATAATGAGCTACCTTTGAGTGAGAGACTTATATCTTTAACTTCTAAAACAAATTGGCCAAGATAACTGCAGACGATTATCTCTCGCTCTCTCTCTCTCTCCCCCCCATCCATCCATCCATCCATCTTTAATATATTTAATTTACTAGTTAGTTTTGGAAGACACAAATTTATATTCTATTTATACACAAATACGGCCACTCTATAACACAATGCTTTTTGTGTAACACTATTGGTTGAACAGAGTGAATGAATGAATGAATGAATGAATGAATGAATTTCAAAAATATTTTAAAACTATTCATGCAATCTTGAAGGAATTCCAAAGATACTTTAAAAATACATATGCATCTAAAGCATTGATCTTTTCCCTTGTTAGAACTCTGAAAACTGCTGATATTAGAGCAGGGAAAGGGTATTTGCATTTTAGTTGAAACACATACACATAAAAAGGAATGTATTTCATGTAATATTTTTGAGCACACACACACACACACAAAATTATCAACATATTTCAAAGTTTAAAAATATCTTAGGGTCACCTGGGTGGCTTAGTTGGTTAAGCATCTGACTTTTGATCTCAGCTTAGGTCTTGATACCAGGGTCATGAGTTCAAGCCCCATGTTGGGCTCCATGCTGAGCGTAGAGCTTAGTTTAAAATATACATATTTATATATTTTAAGAGAATTTCATTTCTTTAAAATTTGTTTTGATTATTTCTGTATTAGTAATGTATAAGTTATGCAGTTGAGGTTGTTTCATATGGTTTCTTTTTATACCAAGTTTTTATTTACTTATGAGTGCAATGATAGTGAGTTCCCAACAAAGCAAATGATCATATATGTGAACACTAATTTCTAATATCAGAAAGGTTAGCTTGTATGTTTTAATTCTCCAATTGCCCTCAGAATAAAGTCCAATTTCTAAATGGAAAAATTCTTGAGTGGGAAATGAAATGTATAAGATATGAACACATAATGGTGCTTAAGTAATTTAAGCTATACATTTTTCATATTTAAATCTCTTATTAATTCCAATGGTATTGGTATTTTTTATTTTAATCTCCAAGCATGAGATTAAGAATTTTAAACTATGCATAGGGGGATTCACTCATAATTAGCAGTTATAGCATTTGTTTTTTTTTCCTATGCTTTTTCCTTATGATTGGATATATCATAATTGTGTTTTATATTTACCTGTTTTAATAATAATTCAGAATATTTCATTCCTAAACTCTTGAAACTAATTGGTAGCAGCCCAGTAAATATTATGAGTCTTCACTTCTGTCTACTGTAGTATTAACCTTGGCAGTGGATTCAGAGACCATCAGTCATTTGTACAATTTAGTAATAAAATTCAAACACATTTGGTTGCTTTTCAAAATGTACCAGTGTGTTGTGATCATAATCTACATGCTAGGTTTACAGCTTTGTAAGTAGCACTTCCATGGAACTTTATGAAATTTAACAGAAGGATTTGATCACCATATAAATGGATATAAAAGTAAAGAACTACATGGGGCGCCTGGGTGGCTCAGCTGGTTAAGTGGCTGCCTTTGGCTCAGGTCATGATCCCAGGGTCCTAGGATCAAGCCCCGCATCAGGTTCCTTGCTCAGCAGGGAGCCTGCTACTCCCCCTGCTTGTGCTCACTCTCTCTCTCTCTCTCAAATAAATAAATAAAATCTTTAAAAAGACAGAAAGGAAGGAAGGACAGAAGGAAGGAAGGACGGATGAAAGAAAGAAAGAAAAAAAGAAAGAAACTACCAATTTGCAATTTAAGGATGGGAGCTGGGCTGAAAATTTATCTTTCCTTGACAAATATTTCTGGAACTACAGCATAAATGCACAACATAACAAGGTTTCAGCATAAATGCTTAAGAAAGCAAATTTTAAGAGTGTTTACTTAAGTGCTAAAAATAGTTGGGGGAGGGCACCTGGGTGGAGCAGTCAGTTAAGTGTCCGACTCTTGATTTCTGCTCAGGTCATGATCTCAGGGTCATGAGATCGAGCCCGGTGTCCGGCTCCACTCTGGGTATGAAGCCTGCTTAAGAATCTCTCTCTCTCTCTCCCTTCTCCCCCCTCTGCCCCTCCCCACCCTGCTCACACACGCTCTCTCTCTCTAAAAAATAAAAAATAGGTAGTTATAAATAATAATCCTTCATATTAGTACATTAATCAAGTCCCTTTATCCCTTCTTCTAAAATATTATTTTGTAGGTTTTTTAAAAAAGATTTTATTTATTTATTTGACAGAGAGAGACACAGCAAGAGAGGGAACACAAGCAGAGGGGAGCAGTAGAAGGAGAGGGAGAAGCAGACTACCCACTGAGCAGGGAGCCCGATGCGGGGCTCGATCCCAGCACCCTGGGATCATGATCTGAGCTGAAGGCAGATGCCTAACGACTGAGCCACCCAGGCGGCCCTATTTTGTAGTTTTTACTTTTCTTCAATTCAGAAAATAATGAATGAAGCTTTAGTTAAAATTCATCCTCATCTAGTTGTCCAGCTTCATAGACACAAATCTTCAGCTTACTCAAGAATCAAAAAGAGGTTGAAATGAAAGACAACATAGCAAAAACTAAATGCAGCTAGAACTTGTGAATGTGGGCCTTTTAATCTTTGGAGGACCACAACAAGCCATGGTGTTTGTAAAGTGTTTAATTATCTCTGGTAATTTTTATATCCTACCAAAAGATTATGCAAAAATTAAGCAAAGTATGGATTTTTTATAAATTGCATCCTCTATTTTTTCCCCACTTATACCAGTCTGGTTTGATTATATGAACACCTCTTATACAGCAGTGTTTTCATTTATATTATGGTCAGTATCTGTCTCTGTAACAACTGAATGTCCAAAATATTTCCTTTACAAGTGTGGTTAGTCTCAGTGACTCCTGAGCTAGTCTGCACCACCATCCGTGTGGTTTCTCCTGCCACATGAACATGAACACCAACTGCTAGACTGTGAAGCACTAGAGAAACTAAGTGTTGTTATGTCCCAGGTGCTGGGAAAACAGCTTGATTATGGTGATGATATTATGTGGTTTCCTGGAATCCACTTTTCATCCTAACTTTTTCTATTGTGTTCACTGCCATTTCATTAGTTGTCTGAGGGAACTATCAGTCTGTTTCTGGTAAGATATTCCTCTATCCATCAAAAAAGAACTGGAATTTTCCATCTCTGATTTTTTTCTAGTTTTACAAATGACCATTAATAAATTAATCTGATATTTTCCTGCCTCCTTTACTCCACTTATTTATATATTATTTTTTCCCAAATATTTATTAATGTCTATGGTCTTGACATCAAAAAGCCAAAATGTTGTGAAGAATTTTACTAATAATTAGATATTATTTAATGAGTCATTGCAGCTAACATGTTATATCTTGATTTTATATATGTGCCAGTTCCTAGGAAAATCTCATCTGCTATAACCACCAGAGTAATTAAGTTCCAAATCACCAATAACTGTCATTTTAATTAACACTTCCACAATTGTCACAATGTGTTTAGATACCTTGATAGCTATATTTTCTAAATATAAATATAAGGATAACAGTGAACCGAAAATTAAATAACCAGGTTGTGTTTATATTGAATTCATTTGTCCACTTTTACTTACATTTCAACATTATTAAACAACAAATAAATGAAACTAATGTAATGAAATAGCAGCTTTCTGAAATAATGGCATGAAAAGCTGAGCCAACAGTACAGTCTACCTTCTCTAGCCAAATCATATATGTTTTTAAAGTTGAAAAATAATATAACAATATATAAAAATCACAGATGAACTGGTCAGTTACATTGCTTTTAAACTTTTAATCTGAATTTCACTCATATCAGAAAATAAAAGTGTTTCATTTTTCACTGCTCCCATTGCTGTCAATATAACTAGACATCCCTTCTGAAGCATATACAAAGTTTTATAAAGATATTTATAGCAAAATGTTCTAAATTATTCATGTTCAAACACAATCATGTCTTCTTGAATTCTTTTGTTCAATCACTTATGCATTCAACAAATATTTGCTGGATTTCTGTTCATCTTTAAGGGGTTGCTTTAATCGCCAACTATATCATGGGTTATAGCTTCCTTAGTAAGGAGATCCACAATTCAGTAGCCCAAATAAGAGAAAAGTTTATTTCCCTCACACATAATAAACATGGGCAAGTAGGTGGGCTCTGCTCCATGACACCATTTACGGATCCAGGCTAGTGGAGTGCTATCTGTCTTAGTTTAGACTGCTATAACAGAATACCATACATGGGGTGGCTTATAAACAGGAATTTATTTCCTACAGTCCTGGAGGCTGGAAGTCCCAGGTCAGGGTACCAGCGTGGTTGGGTTTTGGTGAAAACCCTCTTCTGGACTGCAGACTTCTGTCCTCTTGTATCCTCACATGGTAGAAAGAGAACAAGAGAGCTCTCTGGGGTCCCCTTTTTAAGGGCACTAATCTTATTCATAAGGGCTCCACCCTCATGATCTAATTACTTCCCAAAGTCCCCACCTCCTAATACCATCACATGGAGGGCAGTTAAGATTTCAACATATGGATTTGGGGAGACAAAAAGATGTAGTTTACCACACCATCACTGGCTCCAATCATTCATACTTCCAGCCAGTTACATAAAGGTTGAAAAGAAGCAGAGAACCCACCCTAAAATATAAGGGAAACTAGGAAATGTAGTCCTGAGGTGGTCAGTCTCTCTTATGGAAAAAAAAGACAAATGGATTTTGGAGGGGAACAACTAGAAGTCTTCTATGTCCAACCCTCTAGTCATACAAATACAAGTGAATACCCTTCTTCTCATTAAAACAAAGATGCTTACCTTCTACCCAACAGAGAAAATCCAAGTTCAATTCCAATTACTGCAACCAGCTCAAAATCCAGAATCTCTGGGAAATATACAGACCTATACATTAGGTCCTGATTCTTTGAAGTCTGGCAACCTATAAAATGATAAATAGATTATCTTTCCTGCTCTCAACTTTCTTCCCCATACATAATACCCAATATAAGGTGGTGGAAAAGGAAGAGAATCACAATAGAAACTTTCATTTAGAAACACACAGACAATAAAAATTATAAAATCTTGACAAGCAAAGACACCTAAACAACAACATTGAAATAATATTTTGGTTAGTGCATCTGGCAACCTTGGTTTTCTTTTATGGAGGTTATACCAGATTTACTAGAAGGTCTTATTTATCCTAATCAATAAATGGTCTTATACCCATAGCCATACCTGAACTGAGTCAAGTATAGCATGCCCTCATTAGGGACTTCAAAATTTTACAGCATGCTTCCTGACTGTACATGTTCAGGGACGTGAGGATTGTTTTAGGGATCATATATGCCAGTAAAGTCTAATGGGAAGAGATGAGGGCATTTTTGAACAACACTCATTATCTCTTCCCATTGGAATACAGAAACAGCTGACTTCTCTAATCCTGTTAAGCCCCAAATTTCTGAACATTCTCATTTTAAATTATAGAACTGACACATAAATCAGGCAGAGATAATTTCTCTTAGCAAAGTTCTATTCACTTTTGTTTCTCCTGGAAAAATGACCCATTCTTCTTTAAGCTCATGACTTTTGTAAACCTTTCTAAAAGCAGCAGGGTTATGAACAGCTGAGCTTTGTTCAGCTTTTTCGTGTAGTGTCAAAATATATGCAGCCCTATAACCTACTGTTCCAAGTTTTCACGGGCAATGGCATAACAAGGTTTATTTGCTTTCTACCTGACCATATTTTTTTCCTTGCACTCTCCACCCTCCCACTAAGCTAATGCCCAATATTTGGGGATTTTAATGGCAGTTCTACACCTCTACATACTCATTTCTTTGTTAGACTAAATTGTTGTAACAGAAAGATTCAAAGTTCAGTGGCTCAAATAAGATAAAAAAAAATTCTCACAACCATCCCTGAGGTTGGTAGTGATTTACAGTCAGTCTGCTCCAACATGATCATCTAGAAACAGAAGCTCCAGTGTTGCAGCCCACGGCTTCCTAAGGCACTGTCTTTCTTTGCATGGTACCTGCTAGATCATCACTTTGAGTGCATTCTACCAGCTGAGGAGGTGAGAGTGCACAAGTCCAAAACGTGGAGCTTGTCATTAAATCGGAAATGACCTCAAGGTTACTACCCTCACATGTGTGCACCTCCCATGTTTCCTGACTCAGTCACAGGGCGCATCTAGTTGTAAGGATAGCTGAGGAATGTATCCATTCACTGGGCAGCTATCTGTCCACGCAAAATGTTTTCCTATGGAAGAAATGAGAAGTAATATTTGGACTAGCAAAGGTATGGACTATGAAAGAGTCCACTATGATTATTATCTATTATTTTGCATTATCCATTATTTTACAAAAGTCTTACATGTCCTACTTTCCCCTTTCCAGAGTAGCTAAAAGTTAAAACTCCCTCTTGGTGTGTATGTATCATTTATGACCCACAATAACTGCAGTTGCTTCCTCATGGTCTCTCTCACTACTTTCTTCTTCCTGTCTCTTACATTCATCAATTACAATTAAAATTGAAATCCAGTGAGAAATGTAGTTATGCCACTAGATAGTGTTTGGAGCTAGTGGTCTCCATACAGCACTTTGGGAAACACAAGCAGGCTTTTTCAGGGAAAAATTATTGATTGTGACAAAGGGAGAGAGAAGCTGCTGTTAATGTCCTCAGTTTCTCTTCATCCCTCTAAATGGGAATGCTGCTTATTAAATCGTATTCTCATGACTGCCATTTCCTGATCACCCAGGGAATCAATGTAACAACTCTCAGGAATTTGCTACATATCAGTGAGGGTTCTCAATTAGGTTATATCACTTCTACTAAGCTAAGGATATGAAAGAAGAGATAAACATCCAGCCACTAGTCAATGGCCTTTGTCTCAGGGATGGGAAGAAAAACATATTGCCATGCATTTTTCCTACATAATTTGTGTATGAACATTCTGGGCAATGAAGATTGGGCTCAGTAATCTTTTTTTTTTATTATGTTATGTTAATCACGATACATTACATCATTAGTTTTTGATGTAGTGTTCCATGATTTATTGTTTGCTTATAACACCCAGTGCTCCATGCAGTATGTGCCCTCTTTAATACCCATCACCAGGCTTACCCATCCCCCCAACCCCTCCACTCTAAAACCCTGTTTGTTTCTCAGAGTCCATAGTCTCTCATGGTTCGTCTCCCCCTCCAATTTCCCCACCTTCATTCTTCCCTTCCTGCTATCTTCTTTTTTTTTTTTTTTTAACATATATTGTATTATTTGTTTCAGAGGTACAGGTCTGTGATTCAATAGTCATACACAATTCACAGTGCTAACCATAGCACATACCCTCCCTAATGTCTATCACCCAGCCACCCCATTCCTCCCAGCCCCCACCACTCCAGCAACCCTCAGTTTGTTTCCTGAGATTAAGAATTCCTCATATCAGTGAGGTCATATGATACATGTCTTTCTCTGATTGACTTATTTTGCTCAGCATAATACCCTCCAGTTCCATCCATGTTGTTGCAAATGGCAAGATTTCATTCCTTTTGATGGCTGCATAATATTCCATTGTATATATATACCACAGCTTCTTTATCCATTCATCTGTCGATGGACATCTTGGCTCTTTCCACAGTTTGGCTATTGTGGACATTCCTGCTATAAACATCGGGGTGCATGTACCTCTTCAGATCACTACATTTGTATCTTTGGGATAAATACCCAGTAGTGCGATTGCTGGATCATACGGTAGCTCTATTTTCAACTTTTTGAGGAACCTCCATAACTGTTTTCCAGAGTGGCTGTATCAGCTTGCATTCCCACCAACAGTGTAGGAGGTTCCCCTTTCTTCACATCCCTGCCAACATCTGTCATTTCCTGACTTGTTAATTTTAGCCATTCTGACTGGTGTGAGGTGGTATCTCATTGAGGTTTTGATTTGGATTTCCCTGATACTGAGCGATGTTGAGCACTTTTTCATGTGTCTGTTGGCCATTTGGATGTCTTCTAGATAAGTGATACCATAAGACAAAACAACATTAGAATAATTGGGATCCCAGAAGAAAGAGAGACAGAGGGGCAGAAGGTATATTGGAGCAAATTATAGCAGAGAACTTCCCTAATTTGGGGAAGGAAACAGGCATCAAAATCCAGGAGGCACAGAGAAGCCCCCTCAAAATCAATAAAAATAGGTCAACACCCCGACATCTAATAGTAAAACTCGCAAGTCTCAGAGACAAAGAGAAAATCCTGAAAGCAGTTCGGGAGAAGAGATCTGTAACCTACAATGGTAGAAACATTAGATTGGCAACAGACCTATCCACAGAGACCTGGCAGGCCAGAAAGGACTGGCATGATATATTCAGAGCACTAAATGAGAAAAATATGCAGCCAAGAATACTATATCCAGCTAGCATGTCACTGAAAATAGAAGGAGAGATAAAAAGCTTCCAGGACAAACAAAAACTAAAGGAATTTGCAAACAGGAAACCAGCCCCACAAGAAATATTGAAAGGGCTCAGTAATCTTTTTCTTTTATTTTTTTCGAACTACTTTACACTAAAATTGAATTAATGCATTATCAGTTGCCTCCCAGAAAGATAAAGAGGGCCAAACTTCTCTGTCTTTCTTTTTCACCTCTAATACATAGACTTGTATTTTCTTTTTTGCTTCTCTTTCCTTACTGTCAGGGAAATCTGAAGTGTTTAATATAATGAGACCTATGAGATTTCCCTGAGGGATAATGACAACCACAAAGTTTTAGGCTTTTGTATCTTTTCTTAGAGAAAAGCCCACCCTCTCAGTCCTTATACAATTATACAATTTTGGTATTTGATATTAAGCCATTTTCTCGCCACACTTTTTAAGTATATAAAGTATAAGTATATAAGTAAGTAAAGTATAAGTATATAAGCTCTCATAAATTATCAAAGTGAATATATTAATATAAGTAGTTAATATTTATTCTGAGGACATCTCAGAAGCACCTGGAGTGGCTGAAGGAGCAGGAAGTGGTCAACTGTGTTAAACGGTGCTAATGTAAAATGAGGACCACGTCTTGACCACTAGATTTGAAATGTCAAGGTACTGACAAGATCTGTGTCATTGGAGACAACAGCCTGATTGGACTGTCTTCAAAAACCTATATATGGCAAGAGAGGCAGTGAAAAGAGTGAACAGTTAGTTACCTCTTTTCAAGAAATTTTGCCCGAAAGGGGCAGAGAAAGGGATAGTCATTAGAAGGAGATGTGGGGATGAGGGAGGACTTTTTTGTTATGAGAGATATATGAAATGCGTGGATGCTAATGAGAATGGTGCCTTAAAGGAAAAAACTGTTGGTGAAAGACAGAGTGATGAGAATTGTAGTGAGGGAACACGTGGCGTAACTTGGTAAGAAATGGAGGAGGGACACCTTCTTGTCAGTTATTGAAATGGGGAAGCATCCAGCAAAATATTAAATAAAAATAAATCGCTTATCTATTTGAGAAGGGCATGGACATGCTATGGAAGGGCTAGTGGGGAGTGTAAATATAATTTCAGTGTTGGAAGTGAAGATGAAATGGATGCATATTTCTTAAGGTAACCGAGTTAAAAGCCATACACAATTGACCAGATTGTCATCTTATATAGCACTTTTTCTTGGAAATAGATCTTTATAACTTCCCTCTTGACAACTTTTGAAGTATTATACTTGTGTTTTAAGGGAAATTTGATTTATAAAATTGGAGGTTAGAGATAAAGAAGTTCTGAGGTGGCATGAGAAAATCATAGCACTCCTTGTCAATAACCTGTATTTTTCTTCCTGAATATTTTTTTTAGGATTGTGTTTGATGCCTAGAGGTTCTCGGGATATTACCTTAGCACACATTTTGCTTTCAAATTCCATATGAGTTTCTGGGTTGATTCCTCCTGATTACAGTAGCATTGATTGCTGTCTAAATCTGTTGCAGTGTCCCTGAATACTATGACTACGGTCATGGAGTAAGTGAGGATGCCTATGACAGCTACGGTAAGACCTTTTCTTTACTATATCTATGAAATCAGAACATCCATCAGTCACTGACAACTCAGAAATTACTTCTAGCTTTCTACCTCTGGGTTTTACAGAAGTCCAAACTAAATTGATTTATGTAATTCAAGGGTGAGATCTGATGTACAAGAGCCAGTGCCAGAAACCTGGACAGATCAATTTTGATCAAAATTTCAAAAGCAATTAATCACAATCATAAATCATTTTCAACAGCAACAGTGAGCATTTTGAACAGTGTCTTACATGTCCCACTGTGTCCATTGTCTGACTCATTGATTTGACAACAATGCTGTGTCTTTCCTGCTGTAACAAAGATCATTAGAGTAATACACAGTTAAAATACTTTAAAACGTTTAAGGGCCGAAATTGTGGCTTTCAAGTTATTTTCTTATAGCTCTGAGAAGTGCCATATAATGCTTGGCATAAGAATTAATAGTCAAATAGCATGTCAGTCTATAAAATTAATTTCAAATATACACTGTTTAATTAAAATACTACTTATAATTAATTGTAATTCAATTCAGTAAGATTTATTGAGTATCCGTGGCATATCCATACAGTATATCACTTTTGAAAGGTAGTTTCTCACTCCTTAAAATACATATGCAGTGTCACCGGCTGGCCACCTTGAAAAATAACATTTATTTAAATGTTTTCGGTCCCCAATTCTTATTGAAATAATACCAAAGCCACTCCGTTTCTCTTTATGGGGAGCAGTAAAGAGATCATGAATGGTGCCTCTGTGTTCGGGGTTCCACATTATGCAGGTGCAGTGCTTTATAAGGATGAAGGGAAGGTCCAGACCTCAGGAGGAAAGGAGGAAGTGCACCCTCACTGAAACTAGTTACCTAATCAACTCACTTCTCCAGGTGGAATATCATGAGGAGTAGAAATAGGAGTAGAAAATAAAAATAGCAGAAGAATAAACCGCCCCCACAGTGATTGCCATCCATAAGCTACTTACTTACGTATATCTTCTCATTTATTTTTTATGATAAACTGAACTATTAAGTGTTTTTATCTCCATTTTATAATGAGGAAACTAAACAACAGAGGTTAAGTCAATATGAGAGTACAACTGTGGAACGCAGCTTCTGTTTTTATAGTCTCATCAGTGGTTGGAATGCTATCAGTTGGGGCTACCTCACATGAGGCACCTACCTATTATGGCTCTGGACTAAGCAATTTATCATGAGGATTAGAGATTATGGAAATAATCCTCATTAAACATTCTGTGTATATCTACATAATCGAATACCCACTAGAATCATAGAGGGTACACACTCATATTGTCATCTGCACTTTACAAATAAGGAACTGAGGCTCAGAGCTGTCAGTAACTTGCCTGAGTTAAACAATTCGCAAATGACAGAGTAAGAATGAATTCAAGCGCGTCCAATTTTGTTACTGGGAGTCGGGGCAGAGTTCAGTGGACCTAGAGAGAAAGAACAGGACCTGGTACTTTAAACCTGAGTTTATTTTAAAGGAAGGGTGTTGAACTTAGTGAGATTTCTCGAAATCCTGCCAGCTACTCTCCCACTAATCTAAGGGGATGAAGGTTTTCTAGAGTATTTTACAGGAAAAAATAAAAAATTAACCCAAGATGAGCATTAGGCTCACTCTCTCTCAGACTCCAGCTTCTCCACCACCAATCAAATGAACATAATCTCCCTGCTGTGAGAGAAGGGATATTCTCCAAAATAACTGAAATATGTTTTCAGAAATTATTTCACAGAAAAAATAAGTGATGGACAAGTTCGCACACGTCTGGCTCAGTTGCTGCAGCATTCTCTTAGTTCAAAGGCGAAATAAGTAAATCTGCATTGTTCCAAGCATATTCTTAATCGAATAGGAATCAAGGGGCACCTGGGTGGCTCTGTTGGTTAAGCGTCTGCCTTCAGCTAGGGTCATGATCGCAGGGTCCTGGGATCGAGTCCCACATAGGGTTCCCTGCTCAGTGGGGAGCCTGCTTCTCCCTCTGCCCTTCCCCCTGTTCATGCTTTCTCTCTCTCTCTCTCTCAAATAAATACAGTTTTAAAAAAAGAACAAATAGGAATCAAGGCACATGCCTTGTATGATTACTTAGGATGATAGGTAAATAAGACACAACACGGGCCTTTAATTCATTCAGTTGTGTGCATATAGGTATTTACAGGCTGTAGGAATATGATGGTGTACATGATAGACGGATTTTCCCTCCCCGGTTCCTGTCTATTGTTGAGAAACCTGTGGCTACATATAAAAAACTGTGCCAGCTTATAAACCATGTGATACAAGAGAAGGTCAGAGAACATTACTCGTGTAACATTTATTTAATGGCTAACATGTGCAAGCCATTGTTCTCAATCCTGGAGATACTGTGGTGAACAATCTCTTGAAACTCACATTACTATTTATAAATCACTTTTTAAAACTGGGATTTTCATTTGCAAAATACAGTCATTGCTTTTTACACTTGGCACAACAATTTGAGGAAAATCACCCCTATGAGCTCTACTTTATGGAATTACATGTACTAAAATTAATGGATGATATCTGACTGTGTAGCTGGTAATAAGAGATGAGTTTTCTGCTTCTAATTATTTTTTAAAATGTTATTACCATGTAAGGTAATAGGGAAAAGTGTGCGAATATAAACTATGGCTTTTCAGATCTTATAATGGACATCCAGGGACCATGGTCAGGAGAGCGGGGTCTACCTCTCTGACCTATGGGTCTTACATGATTCTTCTTGGTTCTTTGATTCTTCTGCTGCAACAAAGTCTACAGACAAACAACCGCTTTTATTTTAAAAGCTACGCCTGCCCATCAGCACGAGATTTCATTCTGGGTCAAATTACAATTTATCAATAAGCACTTCTCAGCACCCAGAAGCAGTTGACACATTATTTTTAATAAAGTAATGAGGAAAATGTCTGGACAGAGTAAGAAAGATATTACATAGGAATTTTTACATGATAACTTTTTTTAACCTATTTTATTAACTGAAATGTCAGCCAAATTGGCCATATTCTTAGTGTGGAAAGATTAGATACATATATGTGGCTAAAAATAGACTGGTCTTTAGGGCCATGATCTTTTCTTTGGCCACTAGGATCTGTTGCCATTTTCTGACATTACTGAACAAGCATTAATTCAAGAATTCAAGTCCAAAGCTGAGAAATAGTAAGTGCTCAGCATCATCATCTTGAAATTTAATTAACAAATTAAAATGCATTGTATACACTCAGATTTTGGTATCAGGTTATCATGTAGAGGGAGCTTGAAGTACAGGCTTCGTACTGATAGGTTGCTCATCCTATCATATGCAAATGAGCAGATGATGAAATTTAAATATGCATGTGGAGCAGTTATTGGAGGACCTACTCATCTCAAATACAGATTGATTTTTTTCATTAATTTTGCGTACCTCACATAGTAACTAGTATATTAACAAGCATCCATTTATAGCTTACCTTTAATGAACTGTGTACAATCTTTTAAATCAATTACATTTAAACCTTTCATCTCCACTTATTCGTTCAATTCCATTCTAAATTAGTAATTCCTCTCTGTTACATTTTGGTTGTATCCTGGGTAGAGATACTAAATCTCAATGGAATGACTGTATTTTTTATAAAACAAATAGCCCCAATTCTCAGTTTCCTGGCAACAACCCAGATTTGGACAGTAAGTGAAGAGGCTCACAATCGGTTGCCTCTCCTGCTCAGGTTGCTGGAAAGAATTGTGGGGCTAACAGGTATTAGGAAAGGAAGAAGGAATGCTCTTCAGGATAATTAGGTCCTGCATTCAAAAGACTCATGGATGGAATCTCTCTCTTAGGATTCCTTTAGAAATGGTTTGAAATAAACCACCAGAAGTAAAAATCCAGTCATTCAGTGTGATGCCTCACTCTGAATCATCATACATTGTGTTTTGTGTATCACTAGATTAAAATTGTATTTGTCTCTTTCAGGCCCATAATTCATGTTGAAGTGACAGATATGTTGACCTCAAAGAAAATCATGCATCCTTTTGGATGTCATCACAATTGGATTATTCAAGATATTTGCATACAATTTAATATTAAAGATTAAACTATTCTTTCTTGAAGTATTATAAATATAAAATTTTAAACATTAAATCCTTTAAATAAATGCTAGTATTAAAATACAACATAAGTATATTATTTATTATATTAATATTTAATGTATTAATATTTATTAAACATTTCATTGATCTTTAATTATTAAGATTTAAATGTTAAGTTTCTGATAACTTGAATTTATTTTTAGAACATGAATATTGGACTTACAGGAATCCAAATCAGTTTCTTCATTTTAAAAATATTTCCTAATTTATCAGAGTCATTATAATTGTTTTGGGTAAGTCTGAATAGCTCATAATTCAATAAGGGTGCATTTTAAATACAGTCCATAGATCAGCTTGGCTAAGCAATGTTTCACATAGGAAACACCCTCTAAATTCTCTCTGAGACTGACAGCTAAGAATGGATGGCAATATTCTCTTCTCAGAGAAAAGAACTGTTTATTAAAATGTATTTAATGTACGAACTGAAGAGCTAATTATGCATCCATTCTTTAGTGGCATTTAAAATGACAGCTGTGTGGAAGCAAGGAGGATAATATTAATACACTGTCTTGAAATGAATGAAAGCAAAAAGAATTTTGTGCCATATTCTAGGGCATTTGAGTGCCTCACTTCAAGACGATTGCAGAACACAAAGCTCATTTTGTGTTCAGAGGCAGGAATGATTATTATCCCAGTATGAAAATAAGCCCTGCATTGATTAATCTGTGAAAACAGCAAAAGAAAATGAAGCTAGCTGGCAATCACGCCATCCATGTGATTCAAGAACAAAGTCTGTCCATTTTTAATAGTAAGTAGAAATATAAATTTGAGGAAATTGATTTTATAAATGAAGATAAATTTCTTAACATGGGCAAGAATTTACATTTTAAAAACTCATGTATCTTAGGACGTTTTATTTTTCCTAGGATTTATTAATATTGAAGTTGTTACATGATAGGCTCCTGAGAAAAATATCACTGTGATTTATTCTATTGAGCTTTTAACATAGATTTTTAAACTTTATTTTTAAAGTTTTTTGTCCTTTATTATATAAAGGACTATATAAAATTATTAGACTTTATTAGTCCTTTATTTTAAAGGACTAATGAAATGGCACTTCTAAAGTATTTTAAAATTCACTTTTTTAAAAAAGATTTTATTTATTTATTTGAGAGGGAGAGAGCACAAGTGGAGGGGAGAGGCAGAGGGAGAAGCAGGTTCCCTGCTGAGGAGGGAGCCTGATGCAGGACTCCCAGGACCCAGAGATCATGACCTGAGCTGAAGGCAGACGCTTAACCAACTGAGACACCCAGGCGCCCCTAAAATTCACTTGTAAAATTAAGACATAGCTAACTTTCTGGTCTTTACTATTTCAGAAGTTGCAATGAGATGGATATCTAATTCAACTAATCTGGATAATAAATGTAGATTATGTTGCCTAGACAGACAATCAAAAAGATTAGTGCATTCATTACTACTCTATCGCTTCCACTGTAATAGATATATTACAGTTTCCATTCAGTTTTAGGCAAAACTGGAACCTGCTTTTCAATATTTCAGATCAGAGATTCTTAACCTTAATTACACATTTTAGAATCACCTGGTGAATCTTGAAAAAATACTAATATCCAGTTACCACTCAAGATCAGCTCCATCACAATCCTTGGAGATGAGAACTGGGGGCATCAGTTGAATAGCTTTCTGGGTGGTTCTTTTGGAAGCTAGAGTTGAGAATAAGTTCTAGATACATACATGGGAGCGTGATGAAAAGCAGCCTATGATTTTAATATGAATGATCAAAACAGCGCCAGGCACTTTCATTCTTTAAAGGCACCATACAAGTTATGCACAGGCTACCTTTTAGAACACTGGGTACTTTATAAGCAAATATTGTGTTCTAGGACCTGGCATTTTAAATTCACTTAAAAAATACATTTAAATAATGGAAAATAGAATTTGTCCCTTTTTTGAACAATTGTGTGCTGAACATTTCAATCTCAAACTTGACTTTGTCTAAAATTCACCCGACAAAGAGTTCACAAAAAATTACAGCTCACGTGCACCTAACAGCTCTCTTGTTGAGACAATAAAACAAGCCATAGGAAAGTTCTTTTATCACTTTCTTTTCTGCTGAGTTAATGGTACAATCATTTTAACTGATGGGGAGGGAAGAGTTGAGTGATTTATTGTCAGAATCTTGAGGTGAACAAATCATGTACAAAAAAAGTAAATTCAATATGATAATGATTTACATTTAGAATATACAAAAATGAGCTATTTTTAAAACCAAAGTACAGAATATAAAATATAAAGCTGGGAAAACATTTTCTTGGCCACGGGGAAATAGACTAGCTAATAAAAAATATAATCTGGAGGCATACCACCTTAGGGAGTCTTTATAAAATTTCCACAGTTTGGGGAGATTTTTATTTTTATTAATAGAGGGTATGAATTTGCAAAAGACTAAGATACACTGTCCTGAAATAAATGTGCAACACATATTTATCAAATATGTCATAATTTATTGAATGATTCAATGGGAACTGATATATACAGATTGCTGAAAAAGTATGCCAGTTGAAAATGTAATTATGATTACTGATGACTAATATTGGTGTCTTTTTTGTAAATTACCTAACCAAATGGGGACATTGTCCAACCTTTAGCTCTGCTGGTAACAAGATAGGCCAGGGGAGGGGGAGGATGGATCTAGAACACTTAGGTCAGTCTCTCTGGAGCCTGGCAACTGTGCAGGAAGGTTCCAGGAGACATCCCCTCGTGATCAGGGGAGTGCAGCAGCAGGTGACAGATGGATACCCCTGGAGGTTGTTGGCATTTGGAAATTCTAGCAGGGATAGGTCCAGTCACGGGCAAAGAGCTAAATTCAGGCTGCTGAGAAGACTGGGAGAGCAAACCGACTAGGGTGGGTACCCAGAGTTAGCCCAAATGTTACAAGTGAGGGGCACAACTCTCCACAAAACTGCCCTCACTTCACACTCCAGTCACAAGTTTGGGAGACTCTAGGCCACCCTTTCTTCTGACCAGCTGGTTACAAATTTGGAGTTCCCACTACCCCCTCTGGTTTGATAATTTGTCAGAATGACTCACATAACTAAGGAAAGGGCTCTAACTTAGCAATTTATTAGAGCAAAAGGAAAGAAGGCAGCACCAGGCAGAGAGAGAAATAGATACATAGAGCAAGGTCTGGGAGAGCCCCAAACATAAAGCTTTCAAAATCTTCAGGGTGGCACTATCTTCCTGGCATACTGATGTGTAACAACACACAAGGTGTTGCCAAGCTCATGCAAACCTCAGTGCCCAGAGATTTATTATAGCTCCATTATGCAGCATGAATGACTGAATATCTCCAGACTCCTTTCTTTCTTCTCCAGATTCGGCTGGTGTCACATTGTTAACGCCCAAACCCTCTAATCTCCTGGTTGTCATGACCAGCCTCCATCCCGAGTCATCTTATTGGCATGAACTACCAGGTGTGGTCAGAGGAACCCACCATGAATAACAAGACTTTCCCATTACTCCAGGAAATTCCAGAGTTTAGAGGTTACCGCTCAGTAACTGGGGACAAAGGGTAGCCCAAATTTTTATTACACAGAGAGTGAGACGAGAGCACCAACCTGGGAAAGCAGGCAGACACATGCTGAGGCAAAAAGCACAGAGTCAGAGCTGGCCAAACAGCCAGGTTAACACTTTGCTGAGCTTAAAACCTGGTTTTCTGTAACTCCCATAACTTGGTGTTGGTCTAAGAATACACTCTGGGCTCATTTCTGTTCTCAAGTATAGAAATGACAAGTGTGTATGTGGGAGGGTGGGGGGGTAGTAAAGCAATCAAATAGCTACAAATTCAGTCTTTTTGTCTGTGAAGCTACATCACTAAGCCTACCTCCTTCACTGAGTTGAAGGCATCATTGGAATTCTTGGAGAAGAGAATTATAAAATACCATTTTATACCATCATTCTTATTCTTCCATTAGTTCTCATAAAGTCCTTATGTATAAAAAAAGTCTGTGGCTGAATTCTGCAGGCTTTTGATTGACTCCAGATTTTATTTGACAATTGTAGAATTATTTTTTAAATTCAAGTCAGAAAAGCTTCTGTATTGTGTTCAATTATCTATCATTCATCATTTTTTTTCCTGTACCTTCCATTTTGGAAATCCTTTCTCTAACTGGATTCTTTATCTCGTTTTTACTTAGATAAGATCTTAACTCCAAAGCTAAGAAGATAGAAACCTACTTATTTTAAAATATCGAGAACCACTGGCCTTTATTATTCTATAGCTGCAAGATATTACACAGTAGAGTCAAGAATAAAATATAAGCTTAAATTTTAGTTACATGTATAATTTGTCAGTTATTAATAAATGATAACTAGAAATGAAATGGTACAGAGTCATTATTAAATATGATAATGTGTAAAGTGTATAAGGTAGGGGCTAAAACAGAGTAGACAATATAAAAATTGTACCACCAGCAAGGGACGGGGTAATACACTAATCATAGCATATTTGAATTACAATGATTCTTCCTCACATTCCCAATCATAGTGGCTGCATCTGGGAACATAGAAACTAGTAAAATTCACTTGTTGCAAGCTAAACTACAATTGAATGCAATTCTTGGCACAGCCTCAAGTTTGTTGGGCATTTTTTTTTTTATCTTCCTGGAGCTCACAATCAGAAATAGCAGTAATTCCAATAACTTAAGCTTAGCCACAGAAGATAAAATTGTAAAATCATGTAATGATTTGGAAATTAGGTATATACATGAAGTAAATTTGGAGATACTAAACAAGGGTATGTATAAGAATGGAGAAAGGTTAAGAAAAATGGCCCTAGAATTTCCATACCTAGACTAAAAAAAAGAAACTGGAAGATGATTTAATTCTCAGGTTATAAAACCCAGCCATGGCCATAGACCCATATTTCACTGAGGTGAATTAAAGTTACTAGAGACATGTCAAGTACCAACTAGTTGAGCCACAGATGTATTTCAGAATTTTACCTTCAAAAGTGTCTACAGTTTTCCTCATTGTAGATGACTCATATATTTATCAAACTGTCTTCCTGAACTTACCCATGCATATTTTCAATCTGGACTACATTTTAAACATTCATATTTGTTGTTTATGTCAACAAATGGACTTTGGAGTCAGGTGTTATCTATCTGTTTCATGGTCCAGGCAGCCAATGGGAAATACCTATTTCGAAAGCCTCTTAGGGACCTCACCTAAGAAGTTCTTCAAAGACTAAAATGAATCTCATTGCTTTTGAGGAAAACGTTGGTATTCAGGACAAGTTCCCCAGGAGCCAAGAGAAGCTCTTAAGAAGTCCCAAAAGACTAAGCCCATCTCTGGTTTGTGGGATAACTACCAGAAATCATCATTATCATTCTTAAGATGAATCAAAATAAGTAATCAAAAAAACTAATCCATAAACATTTGCTAGTTAAGGAAAATGTAAGCTTTTTCTCAATATATTAAGCAAAATGAAATCAGTCATTTGCCAAAATATAACAGGTATCTAAAGTTTGGATCTTTTGTACTTGAAACCTTTAAGTGGTTCGTTCTACTGATTTCTTCTGCTAACTGGTCCATTTCCAAACAAAAACAAGATGACCTTCCTTTTGAGAAAAAGACTTTAAAATCTTAACTATACCAACACTCCTCCTATTTCAAGACCCAAGAAATTTTTTTCAATGAATATTGTAGAATACTTGTGCTTCAGGTGATCACCAAAGTCATCAATTCTAAAATGAAGGCAGGGGTCAGATCCTGTTAGGCTCTGAGTGGAATTCCTTGCTAAGGAATTTGGACTTGAGCTTGAGTATGCTACAAGAGCAACTGAACAGACCTAATCAACTGTACTTTCTCTGGCTAGAAGGTGGAGTAGAGTAGGAGTGTATACACACACACACACACACATATTAGGGAATATATACATGTATATATACATATACATGTACACACACATATTAGGGAATATATACATGTATATATATATATACATGTATACATATACATGTGTATATACATGTACATACACACAGATATATGTATTTTATAATATATATAACATATGTATTACAGCATATAAATATATGATATACAATCGTGGAAAGTCACAAAAGATAACTAGAGAGCTGGGTACTCTGGGCAAAGATGAGAATGGCTTGCCATGGAATAGGGTTGGGAATGGATGGAAAGAAATGCATGAGTTAAATACAGATTAAGGAAGAAAAGGCAAAGTTTGATGACTGGTTAGATTGACTAGGCCAAGGGTTTTTGATGAGTAACAGGCAAGCTGTAGGTAGTAGCTTCAGTCTCTGCAACACGAACCTTGGGAAGAGCATTAAGTAGTATGGAGAAAAAGATGAGTTTAGTTTTGGAAAAAGTTGACTATGAAACACCTGAGGAGATGCCCCACGGGCAGTTAGATATGCATGTCAGAAGCTCAGAATGGTCTCTGACAATTTAAATTTGTCATCAGCATGTAGCTTGCCACTTGCCAAAGAAGTCTTTCAGTAAGAAAGAGGAAGAACCAGAATTCAAATGCAGGCCTAGCTACAAGACCCCTGGGAGTCCTATTCCAAGTGAAGAGATCCGAGGGAAGGCTGTGGCTTCTTTTATGGGTACAAAATGAAGATGTAAAATATTTAAATAGAATTAATGTATTCAATAAATAATTACCAAGTGTCTGCCATGTGCATCATAAAATTCTAGAGTTGAGAATAACAGCCCTCTGTTATTCTCTAGATGGATTATTCCAAGTGTTACTTTTTTCTAACAGGGAATATCTAATTAAAAATTTGAAACAGTGATAAAAGCTAAAAATGCTTCCCAGAAACTGACTGAATTTCCTGAAAGCGTAACTGTGGTGAACTCAAGGTTAACTCTTCTTGGAACAGAATTCACTATGTTCATCTGTGAAAACAGATGCTGGTCATCCATATTTCCCCTTCAATACTACAATATTTTACTCTCTGTATCTTAAAACAATAAGCTGCAATTACTCATAGTGGCAATACAAACTGTGTAGATAAAATTGTTGAACCATTAGGTTCCAATGTTCCAAATATTTAAAAATGCTCAGAACAGACAATCTTGCTTTCTACCTTAGATGAATGAACACTTAGATTTGCACCTTAACAAATTCAGTTCAAGCAGCCCACACTCTTGTTAACAAAATTAAAGCTACATTCTCACTCATTTAGCTAATTAATTGTTGTTGGAATCACCAGTTATTATATAATTCAAGGGAATTAGAATAAATGAAGTCCTATTTTCCAGGCAAGAAAAGGAAAAAGAGAGTGGGAGTCAGGATCTTCTTTCAGATGAAAGGAGTGATGGAAAATGGTAAGCCAATTACAGATAAAAATTCTGGGTCTTCTGGGGCACCTGGGTGGCTCAGTTGGTTGAGCATCAACTCTTGATTTCAGCTCAGGTCATGATCTCAGTCTGTGAGATAGAGCCCTGCGTAGGGCTCCATGCTCAGTGAGGGGTCTGCTTGAGATTCTCTCTCTCTGCCCGTCCTCACCTTCAAAAAAATAAATAAATAAATCTTTTAAAAAAATTCTGGGTCTTCCAAACAAACTTTCTGAGCCAGAATTTTCTCATCTTTAAAAGGAAGACGACATTGGCACCTATCTTGTAGGAAAATTGTATTTGCTAATAATACACATAAAATGCCTAGCACTGTGTTTGACCCTTGGAGGATGTGATGAGAGTGAATATCTTAACTTTTTAAAATAGGATAGGTATTTAAAAATTAAAGAAAACAGATATTGTCATAGTGAGTTACAACAACAGAACATCTAACCTAACATATTCTCTTTGGGAATAAATAGCAATAACACAACATCTAAGTATCAAAACGTGCTTTTAAATAGATTGATATTCCTTAGAGAGAGATCAGAAGTTTAACTGAGACCAACAGAGAGCCTGAGAGCCAGGTGAATTCTAATCAACCTTGTAAATGCTCTTACATGAGACACTAGTGGTTTGTAATAATAGAGATTAACTTAGGTTTCCTACTTTAGTTGTGGTGTCTGCATATTGGTTTACAGTATACCAAAAATAAATAGCATGAGTGCTCCCTTTTTGTTGTGGTGAGTTAAAAAACAATTTTTTTAGATTCTTTTTCAGACCTCAGATATATAAACAACTAGCTATGTAGGTCTAGCAAACTGTGAACATAAGATCTGCGCCCTCAATAATCTCTGTGACATCCTATATCCTTTCTAAACTGATTCCTAAAATTAATGTACTCTGAAGGTGGCATTTTAAACCTACATCTGGGAAGATAAACACTAAAAGTTTACTTTGCAGGTACTTAAATAATGCTGATGTGTCCCAAATTGGTACCTTGTCCTATGTTTCAATTTCCCCACCAAGAACCTCAATGTTTATAGTATCTCTGGAAGAATCAGAGAACACAGTTTTGCAACTTTAAATATCATCCAGATTTTTCTTTCCCACTCTGAATGCTCCCCAAAGTAGCTGGTCCCAGGGCAGGAGGGAGAGCACATTGAAAAATGCACACCACTTAATAGATTTGATTCTCCTGAAAGCGGAGTATTTGAGATGCAGAAGCTTTTGAAGTCACTAGAGTAACATCAAACACACAAGAAGAGTTACCTGGGTAATTTACATGCCTTTATCAAAGTAAGATGTTCCGCTATGATGCTTACTGGCATGTAAAGGAGATACACTTTATGGAATTCTGTAAAACTTGACTGAACTGGGGAAAAAAAACAGTCTAAGTAAAAAAAAAACAGGTGGAGTCATTTTTTAAAAGAAATATTAATATATTCCAAATACATGAAACACTATAACCTAAGTGCAAACAATGTGTTCCTGAATAAGAATTCTATTGTACTTATTTCACAGAATTGATTTCAAGATTCCTTTTAGTTAGTAACATCATCTATTTACATGTAGCTTACAAATATTTATGGTGTTCCCTATGTGTCTGCCACTAAAGGACTCTCCTCTCATAGATCTTAGGATTCAGTTTAAGAAACAAGACTGGATGATACAAAATAATTAACATAAGAAAGTCTTCAAAGAAAGTGAGTTCTCCGGGCACCTGGGTGGCTCAGTCGGTTAAGCAGCGGCCTTTGGCTCAGGTCATGATCCCAGAATCCTGGGATCCAGCCCCCTCATTGGGCTCCCTGCTCAGCGGAGAGCCTGCTTCTCTTTCTCCCACTCCCCCTGCTTGTGTTCCCTCTCTCGCTGTCTCTCTCTCTGTCAAATAAATAAATAAAATCTTTAAAAAATAAAAAAGTGCGTTCTCTTAAATAGGTTAAACAGTACCTGAATTTTTAGTTACAGTGTATATTTGCTCAGAAAATTACTTCCTTGAGATGATTAGATGTTAGAGCTCAATCCAAGTTCAGTTGAGTGATAGAAATTAGTAGTCCAAGGACGCCTGGGTGGCTCAGTCGTTAAGCATCTGCCTTCGGCTCAGGTCATGATCTCAGGGTCCTGGGATCGAGTCCCACATCGGGCTCCTTGCTCAGTGAGGAGCCTGCTTCTCCCTCTCCCTCTGCTGCTCCCCCTGCTTGTGCTCTCTCTCTCTCTGACAAATAAATAAAAATCTTAAAAAAAAAAAAAGAAATTAGTAGTCCCCTCCTCTAGGCTTTCCCCAGCATTTTCTTCAAATATGAATTATAAATGTGTTGTAATCCATGAAATTTCATAGTGGTTTTTTTCCTGTGATCTCTAAAAATTCCTGAAAGTATCCTTATACTCAGGGCTTAGTACAATGGCTAACATATGGGAGATCTTTAGTAAGACAAAAAATTATTTAATGAATGCTTTATTTCCCTCCTTATATCATATACTGTATGGTACATTAAAATCCGAATTGGGAAGCCTAGAAATGGTGGAAATTTGATCAAGTCACTGAAGCTGTTTCTCATATCTTCATTTCCTATTTCCAGATCCCCAATTCTATAAACCATTCCAGTAATTCAACTTGGCAGATAGTTATTTTGCATATTCTCTGAGGAGTAATTTGTTATCTAATTTGCTATTTCACATCCACAGTCTAGTTGGTGCTTCTCATATGACAATGATCCTGATACTGAGAGAACCTTACATCCTTTATTAGTTTCCAAAAGGACAAAAAAAGATTACTTCTAAATTTCATTGTCTGTAATGATTTTTAAAATAACATCCTAGACCACAGTGTGGGAATAGAAACCACTGTCAGGGACTCCAAAATTTGTATGAATCCCTAAAATATTTTATTTTATTTTATTTATTTTATTTTTTTAGAGAAAGCAAGGTGGGGGGTGCAGAAGGAGAGGGAGAGAGAGAATCAAGCAGGCTCCACACACAGTGCGGAGCTGATGCAGGGCTCAATCTCAGAACACAGAGATCATGACCTGAGCCAAAATCAAGGGTCAGACACTTAACTGACTGAGCCACCCAGATGCCTCTCCCTAAAATATTTTAAATCCATCTTATCTGCTGAATAGTAGAGCTCAAAGAAGACAGGCAATTTCTTAGTCTATTCTTGGGGCTTTATACTTCAAATTTTAGAGAATTCCCATCATAAGGAGCTTATAATGATTTGTCTCTACCTATGCTTGGGTCTTTTCCATGTGCAAGGTTCTATGATGGACTTACATTAGACTTACATTAGAATTTCTTTGGATTTCTTTTTTTTTTTAAGATTTTATTTATTTATTTGAGAGAGAGAGAATGAGAGACAGAGAGCACGAGAGGGAGGAGGGTCAGAGGGAGAAGCAGACCCCCTGCCAAGCAGGGAGCCCGATGCGGGACTCGATCCCAGGACTCCAGGATCATGACCTGAGCCGAAGGCAGTCGCTTAACCAACTGAGCCACCCAGGCACCCTTTCTTTGGATTTCTAAGAATCACTTCTATCTCTGATACTACGGTGGAGAAATCCAATGATAGGCAGTGAGGGGACTGGCTGCCATATAAGGCTCAATGACCCTATATGATGATGAAGGAAAAACATCCATTGAGTCAGTATTCTCCAGTATAGATTCAGAGAAGATAACTTCACTGAAAGAAGCTGGCTTGTATTATCATGTGGTAATTGTAAACGTGTGACTACGTATAAACGTTCTGATATTAGGAAAAATATAGACCAAGGAAATTTGGCACAAGTAGAAATAATATTTCTCCTGATCTCAATTCACTATTATTATTGAGAACATGAATTAAGTGAAATAAATCCTTGACTCCTCTGTTAACTGTAAGGAATCTTAGAAAAATCTACAACTTTCACGTGGGTAGGAATTAATTTTGTCTGCCTTTCTGGTTACAGTTTTCATAGACTAACAGTATTTCCCATTCCTAGCCTTCAGCAAGGAAGAAAAAACACAGTATGAATTTACATACAGAGAATTATAAGAGCACATTTTTGTGCAATGAAACATGCTTTTACACTTTTTTGTAATTGGAGTCCACTATGATTGTTTTATGAAATCCAGTCATGAAATACTTTTGTTATTTAGCTAACTAACCTCTTGAATTTTAACTCTAAAATATATTTCTAGTTATAAAGGTTTTAAAATTAATGTCAAGTGTCTTCAGCTCAAATATTACTGTTTTTAAGGTTGTCCTTGGAAGCTCTTTCTGCCTCATAGTTCCTCAATTTATTCACTCATCCTTTCGTTCGTGTAATCTTTCACTGTGTTCAACCTCTACTAGGCACTGAATTTTTTCCAGGCACTGAGAATACAGCAGAGAATAGCAACCCTCCCCATTTTAGTGTTAGCCAAAAGTTAGGAAATGAAAGGTATTAGCCAATAAATTAGCTGCCCTAAAACTTTAGATAAAGCCAAGTAAACCTAAATCAGTGGGTTCTTATTAAACAATGTGCTCCGGGGCAAGTCCCCAAGATTATGCCAGTTTAAAAGTTCTGACAAAACTGGGGTAGCTATGGCACCCACTGCTGTCACTCTGTTCATGTTGTCTCACTATTTTGCAGAAACCACCAAGCTTCTGAGAAAGGATCCAAGACTTCCATTCCCTGGGAAAACTTGAAACTTCTATTATCCCAGTTTCTAAATCCCATAGACTACAATCCGGGGATCTCTAATACTCTAGAACAGAATAAAGCAAAAAGTATTACATTCCTTTTGTTAAAAACATGAATAAAACGGGGTAGATTTTCCCACCAGAAGACAAGGACATTGACATATTCTTGATTATTCATAGTCAAAGTGTAAAACTCATATTACATAAGGCTGAGAAGGCACTTGCTAGTTTTGCAAGCAAAATCCGTTTTCCCTTCTAGCACATAAAAAAAAGTTTTATTTAATTCCAATCAAGTAAATACAAAGAATTATTTTCCATAATGTCTCTGCTGAGAAATTCTGGCAGTTTAGGGATAAAGTCCTATCTTTAAGAGATCACATCAGAAAGACCAACATCCATAATCTCCAACCAAAAAAGACAAGATCTAGAGCAGGGGTCTGTAAATCTTTTCTGTAAAAGCCCAGACTATATATTTTAGGCTTTGCAGACAGGATGGTCTCTGTCACAATTACTCAACTCTGCCTTTATAGAGTAAAAACAGCCATAGACAATATGCAGATAAATAAGCATGCCTGCATTCCCTAAAACTTTATTTAAAAAAACAGCTAACAAATGTGGCTCACTGGCCTTAGTTTGCCAACCCCTGATCTAAGTAGATCTGTATTCTGAGAAAAGGCAATATTTCTTATTTTTATTTAAGTTCTCATTTCTATTTTATGTCCTATCAAATACTGAAATAAACTTAAGCACGTACCTTAAATAGTAGAAGAGATAAACTTTTCACTTATTATCAGATAATAATAGTAAAGAAGTTCTGATGGAGGATATCCCCATTTAAATGCTATTTTTTCCTATGTTGATGGGATTTTAATATTTTTCTATATGGTACATCACTATCCTTTGCCTTATATATAGTATAGTGAGTACAATTTAAATTTTTATTATTGTTTTTCTTTAATCTTCCTGAACTATGTACAAAAATATTCTTAGGGGCACTTGAACTCTCCAGGGACACATGCCCTACCTACATCGTTGGTCTCAGTCTGTGGTTTCTTTCCAGTTGTATGTCCATTACCATCACTATCCTATGTATCAGCTATCAATGCCAATGTGTCTCTTTCTACTAATCTCTTTTTCTGTGTCCACACTAACTCTTATCAGAGTTCCATGCATGAAATCTGCTCTCAAACGAAAACTGAATTTGGATTGAAAGACCCAAATAACTTAGCTTCAGGAATTACATAAGAAGTTACCATAAACCCTATTATTAAGTCCCTGGCCCTTTGAAGGAGGGCTACATTCCTCTTCTGGGGTCACAGACTTTATAAAGGCTATTTTCCACAACACTCAAAAGCTTGTTGGCTTGTTTCTTGTGTGTGTTTTTTGTTTTTTGTTTTGTTTTGTGTTTTGGCTAGGTTTCAGAACATTCAGCTTACTAGAAATCTGATTAACAGGTGAATGAGGACTTTTCCTAGTGTACAAATACCTCTTTATTTTGAAGGTATTTGTAAAAATTGATATGAGCATATTCTTTATTGATTTTACTGCTTAAACTTACTTTGTTCCATATCCTGCCATTCTCTCACTAACTTTGTCTAGGATAGTTTAGCGCAAGGATCTCACCCTGTACCATGGAAGAACCATCTAGGGGAGCACTGGAAAATAGCAAGCCCCAGGTCTCTTTTCTAATCATTATGTTTTGGAGACAGAGAACAGGCATTAGTCATTTTTGGTTTTGTTTTGTATTATTTTAAGATTCCCAGGTGATTCTCAAGTTAATCAAAGCCTAGGAACCACTGGATTCCTATATCCACTTTCTTTTAGAAGTCTGTATAAAGGATAAAATGAGCAGTTTACACTGATACCTCCTTCTCTTTTGTGGCACAGAAATTTTACACATCATAAATGTGGAATTATCCAAGGACTTCAACTTTCTCTTCTTTGAAGAATGTCCTGCAAGTTTAATTCCACATGGCTGCATTTCAAAATATATACTTTTTTGATGACCTCACCATGTGGAAAATGTAGTAAGGCTTTAGCCATCAGTGTTGAGATCTTTTATTCTCTTTTCCTTGGTCAACTCTTGCATCTTAAATGACTGTTTCTGGTAACTATGAAGCCATGTGAATGCTGCTGTCTTTCTCTTGTTCATAGCACCAGAAGAATGGGCCACAACCCGCTCCAGCCTGAAGGCACCACCGCCAAGGTCAGCCCGAGGGGGATACAGGGAGCACCCCTATGGTAGATATTGAAGGTCCTTCTCACCTGTGACCTCACCTCAAAGACAATTCATAGCCTGTGGTCTCCACATAAACAGCAACAAGACAAGTAATAGTCCTTTTTTTTTTTCTATTCTAGGGATAACTGCTCATGATTTCTCCCGTATAGTTCTTGTATTCCCCCTTATACTGTTGGCGTGACATTGACACTAGTATTATTTTACAAAACGGACTAAAAAAGACATTGGCAAGCATTGTCTATAAACCATTCAATAGGATGATATTCTCCTGGTTGTTTTTCATTGTTGTGTGTAACCTTTTTTTTTCTTTCTTCCTTATTTTTCTTTCTTTCTTTCTTTTTTTTTTTTTAAGAAAGAGCATGGATCTGTTAACAGATTTTGAGTCTCAATCAACTAGCAAAAACTTTGTTTAGGGTTGCTAAAAGACTGTAATATGATTTTTGAACTAGCTGATAATAAAGTTGTAGATAAGATGTTTTAACCTGTCTTTTAATATCTGTTAGTTAGATGAAGATGTTCGATATTAAGTTTGTAAATTTAATTTTAAATGCTGTTTTAATGGAGTTGAAAACAAGCAGCTACTGTATGTATGTAGCTAATCTTTTATTCTCTTTTCCTTGGTCACTGGAAAAAACACTGAATTTGTTCAGTGTTTTAACCTGTATTTGTTAAAAAAGAAAAAAAACACACATAAAGTTCCATGTGTAAGCTACTCTAAATAGGAAACCACAATTTGTCAAATATGTTTGCCATAATTTGTCAATAAAGCTGAAAACTTTTGTAAAAACTAAATTTGGAATTACTTGTTTTCTAGCTTTAAATGCCTGCTTTATTTCTTCTTCAAGAAATGCCTAAAATGTTTTCTATTTAAAAATTACAAAAATGAACCCAAGCCTGTTTTAAGATACTTGTGTAATACTTTAAAAATGTATTAATAACTTATGGTTGTTAAATAATTTAAAAGTTAACAAACTAAACTGTTACATGAATCATGGTTAGTAAACACTAATGTATAACATGTTAATGGAAAAAAATGGATTTAGAATAATAAATGGATTTTAAACTATCCTCTAAGCTTTATCTTGCTAAACACAAATTCTGATTGACTTGTTTGCATTAGCATGTCTCTCGTGAGAAAGAGTAATGGAGTATAAAGAGGTAAGATTACCACTTACCACTGTCTAAATGCCTAGTTCTTCAACCTTTGAGTTTCCCCGCACATTAAATATCCCATCCAACATGTAAGCATCGCGTAGATTCACTTTATTGTTTTCACTCAAAGGAGTGCGTGGACTTCATTTGCGTAGTTTATAATAATTTGTTTTGACAAACAAATCATCAGTGTCACTGGCCAGTTGTTGCTATTCAACCTCAAAACTTTATTTGTAATTTTCAGTGCTAAATATCACCGCCCTTGAAGGCAGTTTAGAGGGCTGATATTTCTTTTGAGACTATCAGACTTGATGGCTGATGATTATTAAGGAAATATGTCGCAGGACTCAAAGGATGACTAAACGTTAAACAGGTAACACTAATAGTGACTCTGTAATTTTGCCTATGCAACAGTAATGTTAAATATTCTCAGTTATTAAGTTCCTGATAGTTAAAAAAGTAAACCTACAAAAACATAACAAATAGGTCTATAGGTTATTAAAACAACTAATTAACATTAACTAGAGGCACCAAAATTATTTTACAATATATAACCCTCAAGGCAATAAACAGAACTAAAATTAACAATAATAGTAATGCAACTCTTGCTAACATCAAACGTAAGCTAAATTTTGATGGAAAAAGAAAGCGAAAGACTTGATGGTAGGGATGAATGCCAAAACTGCTAATCTTTTAAATACAGTTTTTTTGTTTATGGTGGCTTTTGTCGATGTGATTGGTTTACTTTTTTGCTGCTAACCAGCTTAGGCGTATTGCTGTTCAGTTTTTGCAGCTGGAGTTGCATGCTAATAGTTTTACGAAGTGTGTGTCTGTCATCAATTAAAATTGTAAATGTTTGCCTTGCACACAATGCTGTTGAGTTATATTTAATTTTCTTTTTTTATTCTTTCTCACTATTTCAGGTATCCACAAGCAAAGAGCACATAGGTGAATAGCAGATGTGGTGGGCTAAGAAGGATAGAGGTAAGCTTATTTTTTTTATCCTCTCCGAAATAGATCATCTTTACCAACACAGAGCTGTGGCAGCGAGCTTAAACACCAAATGCCACTTGTTGAGATACCGAAAAGGTTTCGATTGTTGTCAAGGAAGGGCGTCATTTTTATCTTCTTTGAAATGAAGTGACTAACTCAGTATTTACCTAGCAAGGATTTCTGAGCTTATTCAGAAGCTTATCATATGAAACGTGAATTAATAATCTGCAGCCTATTTCTTTGCTATGAATTACTATATATTACCTTTCCCTAATTGTACAAAGGAAGAGTATTCAAACTTTGATTCTGCAGTTTTAGGGAAAGAAATCACAACTGTTGGCGGAGATGGAGGAAGGGCAAAGGGAAGCCCCTAACTAACTGCTTGCCGACCCTTCGTCAGTGAGATATTTATTAACATTGACATTTATTTAGTCGAAGAAAATAACTAAACTTACCATTGTTTTCCCCAGTTATGCCACCGGACTTAGCGATAAACTTCTTGTTTCTCATCTGCCATTCTATTTGATTCAGCAAATATTCACTGAATTCAAAGCATTGTTGAAAATTGAGACTTCATTTCTGTACACAAGGAGTAGAAAACTTGAGCCAGTAAACTTCAGACCGAAAACAATGCAAGGGCAGTTATGAAGTCCACAGACTAACCTGAAGCTCAGAGAATTGAAACGGCTTTGCCATGACATTTGAAATACGGGTGAAACCCGAAATTTCTCCTTCTGCACCTGGTCCTCTTTCTTTTTACTACACAAACATCGCGTAGCCTTCAATGAGTCCTATAGGAACAGTATGAGAGAGCCTGGAGAGACCTTACGACTAGAGATAGGACAGAAACTGAGGGAACTAGGAATGAGAATAGTCTGTCCGTAGATGAGGAAGAGAGCGCCACCTAGTGAAGGGAATAGGTTGTGTCACTTCACAGAGTTCAAAAAGTTCGGGAAGTGTTTGAGAGGCAGATCAACGGGCCCTGCGGTCCAGCTTCATGAAGGCACAGAGTGGAAGCAAAGCCTGGAGAGGAATGGTCAAGTCAGGTGGCTGTCCTTGAGTGCTATGTTAAATTAATTTTTCAGATTTTATGTGAAAAATAAAAGGAAGCCACTTTAGGTTTGAAGTAAACAATCAGAGCTAAGGCAAGTATCCCAAGGAACCATGGCAATCCACACGTTTAGTCAATTTCATAATTACTAACTTCATCTGGGAGAACTTTTCTAAAATTCAAGCTGTTAAAGTAACTATCTAAAACTGTATGAGCTTCAAGTAATCAAGCCCCTTTGTCAAGCCACAGAATCAAAGGTCAAAACTTACAAAGAATACAATTTGAAATTTTATTTATCAGTAACATTGCACATCTGATTTGACTCTTTAAAAATGTTACTGTTTTTATAAACCAAGGGGAGAAAGAATCTCTAATCCAGATGTCCTGCATATTATTCTCCTTTGAGCCTTTTCAAACAACAGGCTTGAACTTGTAAAGCAATGAAAGAGAAACCAGTCACTGTTACTATTTTGATATATTAATGAGTATGTTTTTGTGTCCACTGAAATTATTTTATTGTCGCTGTTGTTGTTTTATCACACTGTGGCTTCCTCACCAGACTACATCTCTGAATGCATTAAGTCAGGGCAGGGTCTATCACAGCAGAAACAACAGTGCCGAGCAAGAGAAGAGAACATGCTTGGCTACTGAGTTAAAAATTTAAGAGTTTTTAAAGCTCAAAAATAACGATTTATGAGAAAGGGGATCTGAGTTTCAAAAGCCTGGATTTTAAGTAGGCTTTAATTAGGACATCAAGTTTATGTGTTAACAGTAGATTTAAAAGGCTCCAAACAATCAATCAGTCCATGACTCATCCACCTGCCTGCATACATTCTACAAGATAAATACTGCCCATGTGGAGAAGAAAGCTCAAGAGGCAGCAATATCTAAGATATTAGTTTAAGATATTAGCATGGCCTAGAGAATGGGTTCTGTATGCTGTATGAATCATCCGGTAAAAAACTCAGGTAGGTTTGGAACACAGAAGGGACCTTTGTCTAGAGTAGAGCCTAAGGAGGCAGCAGACTTCACAGAGCTTCCCCACACCTGTGAATCCAGGTGCTATCCTGTAGAAGAACGTTTCTACAGACTGTTCCTCCATGTTGGCAAGAGTGGAGCAGCTGTGGCAGAAGCAAGCACGCGCCCAACTGTCTCAGCAGGAAGGAATGGCAGAGAGCAGTGGCATCAGCATGGACCGGCGCTGAACAGGATGTGGAAAGGCGACAAGATCAGCTGCACTCTGACCAAACTTCAAAACTTAAATCCAACCCCGGGAAAAAGAGATGGAGCAAAAATCAATCCCTGAGTTGACAAAGCAACTCCTGACTCCTGACCAAAATCAATCCCTATTCAGCTGAGATTGTTTTTCTCTAACTGGCAGTCTGGGGACCTAAGATTGAAATGAAGTTGAGGGACAGAAAAATATAATTACACATACACTTGCAGCTGTTGATTGCATAACTTTGTCTGACTCCTAAGATAGTCAGAAGGGAATATAGTAGGTTTCTCCGGCAATGGGGAATGAGAGTTTCTCTAAGTTAGTGGTCTTTCAGCAGAAACCTTTGATAGAATGCAAACTGTTCAGAGTGGCCCTAACTAACAGACACTCATTCGCCCCAAGGGTGCCTTCTTCTCTTGTCGGTATCAGACACTGATGCCAGGTCCCAACGTCATCCTGTCATGACATCATGTCTGCTCTCACTAGTTCTCAAGCGCTGGCTCCCAAAGATGGCTGTCAGGAGGCACCTTGCCAGTTAGAACCACTGATACACAAACATCCCCAAGTCTGACTTTCACCTCTACGAGTCCTACAAACGTGCATGGCAAATTAAGGTTTATAAATTACAGTGCATTCCTTGTAACTGCAGTTCGAAGTGATTCCTGTGTTTGTTCCAAGCATCTGTTCAGATAATGCTGTAATTCTTGGTACACTGATGATCCTGCGACAACTGTTGTTCACCAAAATACCAAAGGTAGCTAGCCTGGACACTAAACAAAGTATTTTAAACAGTACTCATAGCATTAATATGTAAGAAAGTCTTTGTGCCTGCTATTTGTCATAAAAAGTTTTACTACACGCAAGTATGATTAAATCAGAATCAATCTGATGCCACCTAAGAGACCAAAGAGTGCTTTTAGGTCTTATTTGTAATATTTAGATCATTTTCACTTTCAGTATATTAATGGAACTGAAGCCATTTAGCTTAATAACAACTGAAGCACTAACAGTTTTTAAATAAATGTGATACAGAATAACATATTAAAGGGTCCCATGAATTCTTCTAAGGGAAATCGTTTTTTTCAAGCTGTATTATTAAGACATTAATCTTGTGCCTTTAGTTCTTCACTTAAAAATAAATAGCCTGGCATTTTGAAAACCACAAATGTCCCTTAAACATGTAACCCTTTAACCATATAGGCTACTCTCATTATCTCTACGGCTCTTGGTTAACATAATATAGAAGTTTGTAGGTTTGTTTATTTTTTTAAGGGAATAGAGAATGGTGATCAGTAATCTGAGTTGGCTGAGCGTCAAGTATCAGTTTCAGTACCAAGAGACCACCTGTTTACAGAAAACTCCATCCACTCGCCACTCTTGCAGGAAGGTTTAATTTTTTACTGCAAAACATTCTGTAGTACACAACTGAAAACACCCAATTGTGTAATTTATAAAATGTATTTATGTTCAGTGTGAGGTTAGAGTATTAATAACAATAATAATAGTGGGGCCATGTGTTTTCTGAGCATACCTTCCAGGCAAGGTACTGTCATTTTCACACAAAAACTTACATGAAACATCTGCAATCCTTAAAGCAAGCTTGCAAATGCCTAACCCTGTCTTATAGAACAGGGGGTTGAAGCCCAGAGGTTTAACTAATGTCACACTACTAATACACAGGAAAGGCAATATTTAAAACAAAGTTTGATAACACACACATTTTCCAAAATGTTATGGTGATCCCCAACTTTTAATGAATTTAATTGAAAAGAGATTCTAAAATCTCAGCCTTAATATAATTTCTATTCTGTAGCAATATGATGAATATTGACTAAAAAAAAAGATTGATAAAATTTTTTAACTTGAATTGCATCTTTATTTTGACCTTTCCTCAAATTTGTCATTCTTTTAAAAATTCTGATTCCATCATAGAAAAATGTAGATGAAAAGTATCCCACATTTGTTGCAAAGTATGACTACTGTCTTTCGTAGAACAAATGAATTCATTGATAATCTAGATTCCATTTTGACATTTAAAAAAAACACATGATTAAATAAGCATGAAAACAATTTCAGGCTTTTATTCTTCAATCTGTAAATCAGAACTCAGCTTTAAAGAATGAGAGTCAATTTCAAATCAGAAATATCTTTGTATGGTTCTTCACTACACAGTCATGTGTTAAGAACACAAGTGAAGGTATCACTCAATGTTAACTATTTTAAAACGAAGTATTTCCTGATGCCAGTATCATGTGTAGCATTTATCTGGACATTCTAGTTTCTTCTTAAAATATCTGAGTTAACAGTAAAATAGCTGTTCTTGTTGACAGGCAGGCACCAGTCCTCCATATTCAGCAGAAAGATTAATTTCCTAGTCTCTTTACATAGAATTTATTAATTGGTACTAGAAAGATCATTTACAGTAGGAGAATAAGGTCACTCTACTTGATATGCTGTTTTATATCTCAGTCTCTTACACTTTATTGTCAGACAAACTGAGAAACCCAGAGAGGAAGCTGTGTGATTCATATACTACTGGATACCTCAACAACAGCCAGCTTATCTGCTTTTATTAAAAAAAAAAAAAAGTGAAGAGTGAGCCATCTTAAAAATTGGTAGTGAGCTTCTAAACACTAATTTAGTTCAAATTTCTGTTCCATCACGTTTCATACTTCACAGTAGTGTACAGTGAGTGATCTACTTATGAGAGAAATTTGGAGACTCTTAGATCCTCCTTGTAGAGCCTCTGGAAACAAATGTCAGCACTGGGGACATAGGTTTCCTGTCACCTCAAAGCCTCTCAGGATGACTTCTATCAGTAGGAAAATGTTCCTTCCCCTTTGTCTCATTCTGCCCTAACACACACGTAGCATATGTCCTATATTCTAGCCTCTTAGCCTGTCTTTTTTGACATTAGGACATTTTCAACTTCTCTCACACCATCTTGCCCCTCCCTTCCCAATGCCTTCTGTCATTTTTCCCAACTGCACACGGGTATCTGAGAAGACAAAAGAAGGGCAACTGATTATTATTGGGGAAAGAGCACTGTCCAATCATTCAACAGAGTCCCATGTTAAGAAATGTTTATTGTCTTCATTATGAAACCAGTACATGCCCACTGTAAACCAAAAAGTATGCCAAGAAAAAAATCACATTCAATTAAAGCAGACAAATAATGACCATTAACATTTATATATAACCTCCTATTCACAAAATCTTGAATTCTTAGCTCTAAAGAGGATGCAATAGGTGAGAAATGTCTTCAATTAGTCTAAGATCTCTATTTCAAAATATAAACTTTAATATTAGAAATAAATATACTTACGGAATTCACCGAGATCAGTGCATAATATCTGTGACTGGAATACAGCTAGTTTTATTTATTTATTTTTTTAAGATTTTATTTATTTGAGAGAGAACATGAGCAGGAGAAGGGGAGAGAAGGGGAGGGGGAGGGGCACAGGAGAGAGAGAGAGAGAAGCAGATTCTCCACTGAGCAGGGAGCCAGACGAAGGGCTTGATCCCAGGACCCTGGAATCATGACCTGAGCCAAAGGCAGACGTTTAACCAACTGAGCCACCCAGGCGCCCCTGGAATAACACTAATTTTAAATGTATTTAAACAGGAAAGATGGGGCACCTGGGTGGCTCAGTTGGTTAAGCGACTGCCTTCGGCTCAGGTCATGATCCTGGAGTGTCAGGATCGAGTCCCGCATCGGGCTCCCTGCTCGGCAGGGAGTCTGCTTCTCCCTCTGACCCTCCTCCCTCTCGTGTTCTCTGTCTCTCATTCTCTCTCTCTCAAATAAATAAATAAAATCTTAAAAAAAAATGATTAAACAGGAAAGATTATATTTACATGTTGCATAAAGATCTTAATGGATTAATGCTGAATTTTTAAACTGTTTCTTTCAACGTGCCTGTTGGAGATTTAAGAATATAAATTAATTTATTGTTCAGTATATAATTATTTAGAACTTATATTTAGAACATATCTGCTGCTTTAGGCTTTCTTATAAAGCAGTAATTTTTAAAATAAGTAATACCATAGTCCATCAGAGAAACTTCTCTGGAATCCTTTTATCATTGATAATCCCATACAAAATACAAATTGATTTAACTTCTTAAAGACGTTTTTTCCATTTCTGGTAAGTAAATCATCCAGGTACAAATAATGGTGTCTTAGGATATGGCAGAATTGCCATGAATTGAATTTTTTTGAAGAGTTTTTTTAGTAAATATACACCCCCTTTTTTCTAGCCAAAAGTAATTCATACTCAGGGTTGAAAAACTTAGAATGTATAATACAAATATGTAATGTAAAAATCCCAAATCTATAATCCTAATCTTCAGAGACAACTCTGTTAATAGCTTGGTTGATATTCCTTCTGATTTTCTTTCTCTTCCTTTCCTTCTTTGCTTTCTCCATTCTTCAGCTGCTCATTACTTATTTATTCATTTGAAATGGGATTCTGCCATATACCTGCATGCAATTTTAATTTTCATCAGTGATCTGAATTTGGTTCTTTGTGAAAGAGTGAGCTCATACCTATTTCCACAAGGTTGATTTGTGTGGAGAATTAAAGTTGCATTATTTATACTATGAAACTAACCCATAGCAGATGCTCTACATTGTAAGCAAAACTACTTGAACCTGTGAAGCTTCCATTTTCTTATAGGTAAGAGGGGGATAATAATACCATCTCCTCATAAAATTGTGAGATATGGGGGTGCCTGGGTGGCTCAGTCGTTAAGCGTCTGCCTTCGGCTCAGGTCATGATCCCGGGGTCCTGGGATCGAGCCCCGCGTCAGGCTCCCTGCTTGGTGGGAGGCCTGCTTCTCCCTCTCCCACTCCCCCTGCTTGTGTTCCTGCTCTCGCTGTGTCTCTGTCAAATAAATAAAAATATTAAAAAAAAAATTGTGAGATATGTAAAGTCATACAGGTGTGGGTATGTCCTCCCCAAATTTAGTTAATTTTCTCCCCCAAATTATTTTTCCTTAACTAAAAATTTTAACTTTAAGACACCTTCATGCTGTGTATCAAATGTGTAAATAAAAGCTAGTTTAATCCAAAAAAAAATCACCTTTCATTATCTAAATCAATTTGTAACTTAGATGTTTTTAAAATAATCTTTACCAAAATATTCAGCTAATGTGGCCTTAGATTACAGATGTGAAAATGCTCATCATTATATTCATAAGCAAACATATATACTGGGTATCTTCTTAACAGGTAATATAAGGTATGTTTATACATAAGAATCTTATAGTAATGTTGCACATCTATATTTCACACTGAAATAGTCAGAGGTAAGGGGCGCCTGGGTGGCTCAGTCGTTAAGCGTCTGCCTACGGCTCAGGTCATGATCCTAGGGTCCTGGGATCGAGCCCCACATCGGGCTCCCTGCTCGGCGGGAGGCCTGCTTCTCCCTCTCCCACTCCCCCTGCTTGTGTTCCCTCTCTCGCTGTGTCTCTCTCTGTCAAATAAATAAATAAAATCTTTAAAAAAAAAAAAGAAAGAAAAAAAAAAGAAATAGAGGTAAAAATGAAAGTGAGACTAGTGATAATCTGGTACATTGTTGAAGAAGAAGAAGAAGAAGAAGAGGGAGAGGGAGAGGGAGAAGGAGAGGGAGAGGGAGAAGGAGAAGAAGAAAGAGACCTTTGCAGTAAGGGAATGCATAAGACATGTCAAAAGCACAGTCTTAACTATTTTTAGGAATTACTTCAACTATTTTCTCAATAACTCTATGAGGCAAGTTCTAGGGTATCCCCATTCTCTAAGTGAGCAATCTGGGCCTGAGAGAGAAGTAACCTCACCAAGGTCACATCACTGAGCAGTGGGGTGGACTCTAAACCCAAGCAGTCACAATCAGAGACCTCTTCCTTAACCCCCGCACTCGACTGTCCCCTCTGACTTTGATTGACAAATTTTGTAGTGAACTAAGTTTGAGAGGAAACCAAAATGCAGATGTATAATTTATTCTTCAAGATAGTAAAAAGGATTTAGAAGAAATTCTCTTATTATGAATGTTGCCAAGATTAAAGTCTGATGATAAATTTCTAAACACTTCTATATACATAAACCAAAATATTCAGAATATCTCTTTTCCCTGGGTTATCTAGAAAATGAGCCATGCATAATAACCCTAAACTCCATATATGTTGTCCCTGACCATATTTATTTGCCCATCTTACTTAAATAGAAGCCATGTGTATCTAGGTATAGAAGTTAGCCTTCATGGAGGTTGAGATATCCTAAATAACATAAAACTTCAATGAAAAGTGAAAATAAACTGGAAAAATATATTTCTAGAAGAATAGTAATGATTTCTTATTTGTTTACTAATGACATGTTCTATTGTATCGATTTGTCCCAATCTGTACAACTGCAAAAATAAAATGGAGTTTTCCTTTATCTATATATCAATGATAAACACTAGTGAAATGTATTTTATATTTTATTATACTTAATAGTAGGACACCAGATGAAGGTGAACATAAGAACAAGAAAAAAAAAAAAAGATTTAGAAAGAACATGAGTGCAGCTAGAAGGCTGAGAGAGATCCATTAGAAGTGCTGAGATGAAACAGGTAGCAAGATGAAAAACGAGATAGACCACCCCTTATATCCTTTAGGGAATGTAATGTCCTGAGATCTAAATATTTTCACAAATCACCAACATGTGCAACTTATCACATAAGGCAGTAACTTTAAAAATTAAAAATATGCCTTCCCTTTAGAACAAATACAGAACACTCCTCAACTGAATATATCTGGAATTTCTGTTATCTGTCTGTTATCTTCTATATCTGATTTGCATAAACCATTGCCCTTGCCCCTCACTTTCACCAGCAGATATTTTTTACCACTTTGGAAATGTTGAGTCAAGAACAAACATTTGCACCAGACTCTTACAGTGTATGTTAATTCAAATTTGTGCTTTTAGAAAATTATGAATTAATTGCACATCATTTAACTTTAGAATCATTCAGAGATGTTATAAAATAGGAGTACTAAATCTATGCATTCCAAGGATATGCCAAAGTAATATTTATTACACTGCTTTATAATACTGACGTTTGAGAGAGACTGTCCTCTCATCTATTAAAAGTTTTATAGTTTCATATACTATATACTGTGAGTAAAAAATAGACGCTGTTGGAAGTATTCATTCCATAAATGTTCTCAAAAAGAATTTATTATTTGTTATATTTAGATTATTAGGAAGATGTCTAATGTGGGATTTTATAAAATGTTAATTACTAATAAGTAAAACTTGGTGATGAGTTGATTCGATTGCTCAGAGGTAATAATTCTCTCAGGATTTAAGTCCAAGGTGTTCATGTATTTGAAGTAATAATCAAATGATTTATTGATGTAAAACTATGTGGACATAGTTTTACATCACTTATTCTATTATTCACTATATCACTCAAGGAAGCGCTTTAATTAGAAATGATAGCCTGTGACTAAATGAGATAGGTTCAAAAGAAAGTGGTCTTATGACAATTTACAGCTAAAAAGTATTCGGTGGATGCAAACAGTCTGCTGACCTAAATACATTGCTAGCTATCACAGAAGAAAAAATGTCATCAAGCACACCATCTTAGTTTAAAGATATTCAAGATATATTTGGGGAAAGAATACCCAGGCTTTACCTTTCTAATGGCAAAAATCTGAGCCCTCTTGGAAAGAAGCATCACGTTTGTTTTTTGTTTTGTTTTGTTTTTTTCTAACTTAGCTAGTATCCCAGACCAGACCGATGGGAGACATTTACCAAATATAATGAAATGAATAAATATCTATCAATTAGCTCCCATCTATTTCTGATCTTATATTTCTTATGTGCTATTTATGATTATGTAAATTATATTTATAGGTAAAATGCTAATAATGTATATGACATTATAAGTTCACACATATGTATTTTTAATCATACCTATCTATTATGCCTTGATACTTTTAAAAACGTTTACAATAATATTGTATTTATCACAACAGCTCCAAGAAATCTTTAAGATTTCTTTCTTTTAAAGATAAGAAAACAAAATTTCACAGGGTTAAGAGGTTTGTCCAAAATTACATGAAGTCTAAATGGTGGGATTTGGGCTGAGACATTAACCTCTCCAAAATAACCACCTTGTTTTTGTAAATGATAGTGGCCAATAGGGAAGAAAGAACAATCAAGGCTGTATGGGAGAGAACATTGTTCATGTGCAGTAATTATTAAACATCTTACAATAAAACATATTCCCAAAGTATTGAGACTTACTTTTACCTATATCTAAACATTTACTCATAACCTTAATAATTAATATTTAAATGCTTCCTAAACACATGGCATAATATTGAATACTTTTAAAAAATAGCATATTAGGGGCGCCTGTGTGGCTCAGTTGGTTAAGCGACTGCCTTCGGCTCAGGTCATGATCCTGGAGTCCCGGGATCGAGTCCCGCATCGGGCTCCCTGCTCCGCAGGGAGTCTGCTTCTCCCTCTCCCACTCCCCGTTTGTGTTCCCTCTCTCACTGTGTCTTTCTCTGTCAAATAAATAAATAAAATCTTTTAAAAAAAATAGCATATTGGTGTCAGATGAATATGAAATTACTCAAAATCGAGAGCCTAATGATTACAGAACTATACGCTGTTTGTAAAATCTAAATTAATAATTTTCTGATTTTAGCTGGAAGAGAATGGAATTGAAATTTATTAAAAGTGTAAAACACTAAGTAAGAAATTAATGGAAGCGTTCTAAACTTGATTTATAACATATCAAAACTGCAACTGCATTTCTCTAGCATCTATGATTAAAAGAACTTCAAAAGAAAAGAAAATGGATTATCATTCTACCACTAGACAACAATTAGCATAACTTTGGCCATCATTTTTCTATTACTTACATTAGTCCTTCCATCTTAAAAAAAAAAAAAAGGACTATATGACTATTGGATAATTGAGATTTTAAATGCCCTGTGAGTTTCAAAATCTAATTTTGGCTCAATTTGCAAAGGCCAAAAAAAGTCACTGCAATTTCCTAATTTTAAACCAAGCACCCTGTTTTTGAGGAAAAGATCCCAGAAGGTTTGAGTCTACATTATACAGATCATCAGTTGATCTTGATTTAATTTACTAAAAAATTTCATTTAGCAGTGCAAAGATTTGGGCTTGTTCCATAGAAGTGTAGTCCTCTGAAAGGATTCTGCTATTTGGTCCAATTTATCTCTGACCAACTTTATTGTTAAAGTACAACGCAAGGACCTAGGAATACCTATTTTGTGAACCCACTGTGGAATAAGTACATCAATAGATTTTACTGTTTTACAATTAAGTTGCTGTTTGCACTTTACAGAAAATATATAAAGCAGTATACTTAAGAGAGTCTTAGGCTTACTCAGTTCCAGGGCAAACCTCATCCCTGAATTTGACATGAGTTCCTGAATTCTTGCTCGTGTGGTGAGATAGCTGAATTGTACTATAACACTTCAGGTGCTGGTGTGCTCAAAACCTCACAGATTTCTAGCTAACTGCTGAGATTGACAAATGCACATTTTATTAAGCATATATGACTAATTAAAATATTAGGGCTTAATATATAAATAAGATACAGCACCTTAAGTTACAAGTAGTAAAATAAATACATGTATTGGATGATAGATGATCCTTGCTGCCTCCCTTCCCCAGTGTAGAAGAAGGAAGGGTCTAGGAACATAATATAAATGAGAGATGACTTTAACTATACCTATGATGTCCACACCAAAAAAAAAGGTAAGATACTGACATGCTACAGAGTATTTCTAGAGCATGCATTTATCTATAAAGAGAAATTATTTTATTGTGATATTTGGTAAATATCCAAATGTGTGAGGCGAACGTGATAACCACTAGGTAAATATCTAAATGGACATTATTTCCTACTCTTCTGAGGCTGGATTTGTTTTTAGCAATGTTAAAATATACTATATATGCTTTATTTCATTGATTTTCTAATTAGGCTTCATTATTATTGCAGTAGAATTATACCTATTTCCCAAAATAACTTTGGTTGTTAACATTAATATATTGCAGCGGCATTCAATTTTATAGAAAGGACACATACCTCACTTCTCAAATAATTTACATATATAACTAATATTTTTATTCTTAAAAGGACCATAGACAACATCAAAATGTAATTATTTAACTTATCAGACTACTGATTACTAAATATAGTAGTTGTTTTATTTATCTTTAATTGCCTTTAATGTACAAACATAAGAAAACAGAATTTGGTAGGGCGACTGGGTGGCTCAGTTGGTTGAGCCTTGATTTGGCTCAGGTCATGATCTCAGGGTCATAGGACTGAGCCCCATCTCAGGCTCCACGCTCAGCAGGGAGTCTGCTTGAGATTCTCTCTCCCTCTCCCTTTGCCACTCCCCCCCTTTCTATCTCTCTCTAAGTTAAATAAATAAATCTTTTTTTAAGAAAAAAGAAAACAGGATTTGGTAACAGAAATTTTAGGACAAGGCATAGTCTGTTAATTTGTAAATGACTATGTATTATGATGGAATTAAATTTCAAAATCAAATCACTGGAGCACAAAACAAGCTATGAATGATCTTTATGATTAAAAATATAAAAACAAAACAAAGTCTTGCCTATTTGTATAGAATACCAATTTCACATTCTTTAATTCTGGATATACTAGTTCCTTCAGAAGATATTCAGACCTTACCAGAACTTAAGTAAATGAATAAGATTCTTATTTCAAACTTTAATGGAATTTGCATAGATATTCTATTTTCTATGTCATCTATTTCCCAGCATCTAATTTTACTGATTAGGCAGTTTTGAAAGTTTATTTTCTTTTCTATTTTAAGACATGAAGTTTAGAAATAAGTATTATTTATTGAAGTGATAATCCATCCAAAATAGGATATTTGCCAAAATTAGCCAAAAAACTGCCAACTCTCAGTTCCACTTTGCATTTGTGGAGAATCTAAGCATTACTTATAAGTGATGTAATTCCTTTCATATCTCAAAATATACCCTTATAATGGACTTAACAGAAAAAATGTACAACATAGAACACTTAAGTATCATCCAGTAGCTCTGATTACTTTTAACACCAATGATTTATATATTATTTTAACATAATGACACATAAGGCTTATTCCCAATATCCAATTTCCTTTAGTTTCCTCTACTCTAATTTTTGACATATAAAAATCAGCTATAACTAGGGAAACATACTATGTGGATTTTTAATTGGAAGTAATATTGAGGATTTATTGTCTCATTCCTAATCAGTTACTCTACCAAATGCCTATGCAACACATTCAGATTTTTGTCACATGTTACTTGCTCAGTAGCTTCAATATAGACTGGAAATGAATTTGAATATTAATTAGTATCTAACAATATGTAGACTCTGAAAAGGTATATCCAGTTAAGTTGTAATGAATTTGGTTTTAATATCAAGTAATGATACATTTAAAAATCATAAAAGTCAATTGCTCTGCTAAAATGTTTCTTAATATGCTGTAACAACACACAGCCACCTTAATTTATAACAAATAGTGAAACTGTAGTGCTAAACTAATCAAATTCAAATCAACTCAATTACATATGTTTCACTGAAACACTGTTTAAAAAATGTAAAATGAACTAAAAAATTAAAGGCTCATTGCTTTATAATCAAAAGCAGTGAGATTTAAACTTCAACCAGGTGATAAGTTCATTTCTCAGTTGTGCTCTTAGTGGGAAGTTGTCAAGAACATTTGACATCTCTTAAACTTGCTATCTCATTTGTCCTGGTTTATGAACCTCATGTTGATATGCTGAACCACAAGACAGGAAGAAGAGGACAGCCACCATTCTATTAAAATATATACATCAGCATTTGCAAACACCATGTGTAGTGTTAAAGGATCTGTAATTTCCAAAGGAAATATGCAGTATCTCTCATTTCCTCAGTTCTTGTTTGTTTGTTTGTTTGTTTGTTTGTTTGTTTTCTTTCTTTTTCCTGTGTCTAATGGTGCCCAACTAATTTGGAACAATAAGGAATACCATTAATTAACTGACCTAGTGTTGGAGGCATCAGGACTCTTATCAGAAAGAAAAACAGTGAATGAAAAAAACACTACTATATCCAAATAAGTACAAAAGTCACAAATCATTTTTTCCTCACAAATTCAAAAGTGGCTATCTTTCAGTGAAAATATATTTTTGGTAATTTCACAAAACTTCTAGCAAAAGAGGGTGTTGAATTAATACATTTTAAGCAACTAATGCTTTCAGCTAAGTCTTTATATCAGGAAAGTAGAAATATTGGCAGGTAAAGAGTTACAAGTTAAGAAAGTACTTGAAATACGAAAGCTGAGCCTTTCTTAGTATAATAAACCAAGTCTCACTTTTGACTTACTCTGACCCAGTCACTTCTAATTCTAACCCTATTTTGATCTTCAATTTGAAAGCAGTAAGGCTCAAGCTACATAGAGCATTTCCTTCCAAAACTTTGATTTTTCTGTCATTCTTACAGGAAGGGAGAAGGTTTTTGAATATCAGTGTATGGTCTCTACTCCCTAGCTGATAGTTCGAGCTACTGTAAGAATCCTGCGAATTTTTTAATAGTAGTTGAGGTTCCATTAAACTTAGTTCTCAAATAGCTTCTTAGAGTTTACTCATCAAATAATTCAGGGTGTAAAAGTAGCACATAAACATTAATTGAACAGCCATTAAGCAGTATGACTGTTTATTTTTGGTTGATGCAGGACATAAAGCTCCATCCCCTGTGGTGGAAAACAATTAGGTCTTATGAACATGCCATTAAATACACTACTACCAGACTCGGACCCGTTTCACTTTACAGAATAGCAGTCAGCCGTAGTTAGAAGCCTGCCCAAGTTCTAGGAAGTCATATTTTTACTGTCCTGACTTAGCTGCTTATAAATATTGTAGTGTGCCTCATGCCTTATGCTAATGGCAATGACTAATGGTTGTCAGTATCTTCATTCCATCTCATAAAAAACTTCCTCAGGAGAGACTGATCATAGCTAGAATGCTGCTTAAAGTTAAACTGTTTTTCTAAAACACAGAATATAAAAAGCACTTAAGTACAAGAAGTTGGATGGATAATTTATTTTGTTTTGAGTATGTGTGACAACAGCTACTGTTGTTAAATTTGCCATGAACTGAATTGATACACCATATGGGAATGCCTTAGAGATGCCTATATGTGTGATTGCATAATGCTTTAAACTGCTCTGCTCATCTGGGACTATAGGTGAAGACGTATGATAGAGAAACCAAAAGATGGAATAAATCTGACACTGACTGGAGGTTCAGTGTTTTAAACAATGGAGGTGAGGCCGGCCATCTATTTGATTTCATTTATGCACTCTGCTTACAAGACAGATGCAGAACACTTCATTACGGCCCCCAAAAGAAATGCTTAAATGGATGAAGCAAATCTTTGCATCTGATAGAAGCTAAGTGGGATATTCAATGAATGTCAAACAAGTGAGAGACTTTTAGTTTTATTCTACATTGTGGCAGCACAGCAGTAATGTGCTGATTCTCATATGTGCACGGTTTCATGTGCCTTGCATCTTCAGAACTTAAGGTTATGAATTTCTGTATTACAGAATAAAATCAAAACAAAAATCAACCAATAATGGAATATATTTTGTTGAGGGATTGTGATGATATTCACACGATTTTTATTAAAATGCAGATGGGGGACAGAAAGTTCCTGAGGAGAGGAAAGGTCATCCACCATACGTGATATATCTTTATGGAGCTTCTGTCTAAAGAGTTACCTTAGTCATCTTTCTTGACATCACCTTTTTGTCTTAGAGGGAAAGTTCAGTGTTGCCAGCAAGAAGGACAATATATAGTGGGCGCCCAGTAAATGTCTGTAGAATGAAATGGGGTGTAACGGAACAGAGTGGGACAGAACAGGATAGATTAGGGACATGATTATGTGTTCCCTCCTAAAATTCTACTTTGTTCTAAAACAAAAGGAGAAATAAATGTATGGATGGATGGGTGGGCAGTGATATAGATGCTTCAAAATAGAAGTCTGTTTTCTTCTTCATGCACACTTGTATTAAAAAATAGTTTGTGGGGCTCCTGGCTGACTCAGTTGGAAGAGCATGCAACTCTTGATCTCAGGATTGTGAGTTCAAGCCCCCTGTTGGGTGTAGAGATTACTGACATAAATAGATGTCAGATTTTAAAAGATTTAAAATTAAAAATAACTTGTTTCAAGAGTATAAGTTACAGTGTATATATTTGTTTTAATGAGACATGAAATTGCATAAGAGATTTCAGAAAGTTTCTCTTGAAAGTAATTAAAATAATTTTTTTTTAAATTTAAGTGCACTTTCCGGGACCTAGTCAGAGAGACTTTAGAAATCTTCAGCTAAGTTACAAATACTATAGAAACATCACTCCTCCTATTTTGTCTCAAAGAAGCTTGGGAGAAGGCAGCAGCATTATTGTGCCCATGATGACTCTGACCTACACATACCATCTTTCCAAAGAAGAGTTCCATGTAAATTCTTCTGCACAATCTAACACAGCCTTAGGAATTTGTTTTTAGCTAGAAAATACATTGTAGATAAGGTGACCATGCATCCTGGTTTATGCCTGTTGTCCCAGTGTATTTATTAAGAGTGCCACCTTCCACTCTCAGACATGTCCCAGTGCAGATGACCAATTATGGTAATCTTATCCATAAATAATAATAAAATGTTAATAATAATAAACTAACCTTTATTGGAAGCTTGTTATTTGCCTGAGGCTTTGAAATACTTTCATGTGTAATGAATTCTTCACAGTAACCCAATGAGGGAGCTATTTTATTTCCCCCACCATCTTACAGTCGAAGAAACAGAGACGGAGAGATTGACTAGTGTGGTCTCCTCTCATAGTGGGCAAACCTGAAACCAGACAAAGGTCTGGCTCCTTAACAACATAGGTCAGAAGATGGTATACTATCTTCCTATTTGCTGGTTGATACTAGTGGCTTGGTCTTACTGAATACAGTCAAAGATTATCAATAGTTTTAATTTGTTATTCTTATTAGCTGTTATAAGACTGTATTTTTATAAGGAACATACATTTTAAGATGCAAGAAAAGAGCACTGAACTGAGCTAGGTTGTAGTTCAGGATATCACTATTACTATATTAATGACAATAACAATGATTTATTAAGTGACTAGTTTTTCTACTCAGGGCTTTCCCTGTGTTCTCTGACTCTTAAAATAGCTCTGTGAGGTAGAACGTTCCAATCCCACGAATGTGTACGGATTGCTTTAGCTACTAGCCCTAAATTGCCTCAGAGGTTAAAAGGAAGATCGAGGATCGTTTCATTTCAGCAGGCCTCCCAGCTCTGACATTCTCTGACTAAATAGATGTCTCTGGGAGTAACCGGTTATCAGGATATAAGGCATGAAATCTGGATGCTGAGGAAAATTCTTGGGGGTGAAGAGACTTCCCTAACATCTCATATATATAGTAGCTATTGTGCATTAAATGTTTACTAAGGGCCTGCACTTTATAAACTTTTTTCTATTGTTTTTCTCCTCACCCTAGGCCAGATAAGAAGAGAATTTGGATTTGAACCAATGTAAGTTTAACTCCACTATGCTAGAATTAACATCTTTCTCTGAAACTCTCTAGGGATTGCCCTAATTCAGGAACCTTTCTGAAAAGCAATATTAAATAAAGATGAATAAATAATATTTGCTTATAATCAATTTTGTTCCACCACTGTGTAAAAAATATACATAGAAAAGCAGATATGATAGTATTACATAGAGGTTGTTGAAAAGAAATCCCTTTTTCAAAAAAGAAGTGTAGAAATTCTTACTAGTGCAGAGGAGATTCTGTGTGCTGCAGAGAACAAAGTAAATAGAAGTCTGTGCCTCTACCCAAAAGATGCTTAAGATTCACCTGGGGTTATAAGAATATAAATGTATGAATATGGAATATATGCTATTATAAAATGCCAAATCCTATAGTGTAATTTGAACAGTGGTTCTTAACTGGGAATGCATTGTATGTGGTGTGCTTTAAAAATACAAATGCGAGGACCATATTTGCATTGACTTAATAAGTTTCTGAGGTTAGAGCCTGGAAATGTGTATTTTCTAAACTCCACAGGTGATTCTGAAGTGACTATGAATAACAACCACTGATTAAAATATATGTGGAACATATTAATATGTTAATTATGCAGCTTTAAAAAGAAGAGGTTAATCTGGGCTGGGATTTTAAAAGACAGCTTCCCAGAAGAGGTGAGATTTGGATGAAAAGTCAGATATGGACAGAAGGTAGGTGAACCAGAATTTTTTTTTCTTTTACTCTTTAACTCAAAACAAAATCTTCCTTTTAAAGTTGTTTTTTTTTGCCTGCATTTTAGATTCCTATTGGATTAATTGGACAATAAAATTTATAACAATAAACACCTGAAAATGTTCCATTATCTTCTAATATGAAACTCAGGTTTAAAGTCTTGCTTGAAAGCTTGTATATTATTGCTTGAAAGGCTAGTATATTATTATAGATTATATATTGATTATATATATAGAGAGAGAGAGAGAGAGAGGAAGATACATCTATATATGGATATATAGGTAGATAGAGATTATAGATTTTACTACTTATAATAAAGATTTTTTGTCACAATTAGTAAATGCAGTTTAGACTGCAAACTGCCAAGGATAAAATCTATATTTTATTCAAATTTGAATTCTTAAATCTTTATCATAGGGATTGGTGTCTAAAATATGCCTGACATATATTTGTTTGTTGAATGAATGAGACATTTAGATTTATCTGGTTTATTCATTCCACCTTGTGTGTGGGGGAGATTCCAATGGTCTCCATTTGAAGGATCAAGCATTTGATCTATGAAGGTTTTGGTTAGTTAGTTAAAATGTTTCTTGACCCAGAACCATAATCTGGCAAAGACTTTCAACAATTGTTATTTTGTAAGAGTAAGCTTTTAGACTTTTTCTTTCCCAATAAAAAGATAGAAAAGGCAAAAGAGTTGCAGGCATCTTAACAAGAGGGGCATTTCCCATCCATGTTTGTGCCCAGCACAGCTGGTAAACCCCTCTTCTCAGACCAGTGTCTCCATAGAGGACAAAACCTTTCAATGGGAAGGAGAAAGCCTTTATAAGTAAGCTTTCCCAAGCTTTCTGCAGATCTGCTTTTTTTGTAGAATAGGCTTGTTTTGCCATTGTTTGGCTTGGGTTGTTAACAGTTTTAAAGGCATGACTGTCAGAAAGATCACTGAGAATCTTTATGTTGCTGCATTACATCTTCCCAGCACCAAACAAGCCAAGCTTCCTTAGCATTTTGTTGTTGTTGTTGTAAAAAAAAAAATGTCAGGAGATATTCATATTCCCCCCTGTGAAATTTTATAATACTTTTGGGACTAGTTTCATAGACAAGAAAAATAATAGGAAGAACAAAGAATAAACAGAAAAAACACAGATGAGAAAGGAATATGATGACAAGATGACAGAATGCTCTGAATTTATTATTCATATACGTGTTTTGGAGAATAAAGGGGGAAGTGGAAGGCATCACATGGTGTTTAGTTGTGGACATGTATTTGTAAAACATTTTTAACATGAGACAGCTATGACAATAAAGGCAGATACTTATTTTTGGTATTAGAGAAAGGACTGGTAGCATCCAGAAGAGGGAGCTTGGGCAGAAGCAACTGTCACAGAACAGGACGCCTGTCAGCTCAGCCTCAGTGCCACTCAAGGGAAGTCCTGACTGTCCATCCCCATTGTTCCTGGTTCAGCTGACGTGGCTCTAGGCTAGAGGGGCTTAAACAAATGGCCACTCTTCCTTAAAGGACTATTGGATGAATTCGACATAACACACACATGGAATTCTTAGGTGGATCCAAACCCAAGACTTCCAGATTGCTAACTGGAATCTTAGTAACCGTATTGGCTGCAAAATAACCTAAGGAACTTTGGTTTGAAAAATGGCTGGTACCAAGCTCAAGGCATGTCTCTACTGATCATCATATGAATAGCTGCACTTTTTCGGCCTCCCCTCTCCTCTCCCCAGATGCTACAGGAGCACCTCAGCCCAGACAAGCCTGATTATCATCAGCAAAAAACATTCCAACATAAACATGATTACAAAATTCATTATAAGCAGTGATTGAACACTGAACATATCTAAAACAGTTTAATTCATAATAAGTTGCATAAAACATCTGAAAATAAAATGAATTTGTGTTTTAAGAATATTTCAAGAGTAGATCATCACATCCGTGGCATACCTGTCATCCTGAGTACAACAGTGATTTTAATCAGTCACTGGTGTGCTAGAACCATAAGCCAATGAGATCCAAACATCCACATTTCTTCTCAGCTTAGCATTCAGGGACTTCATTTTGGTAGCCTGAAGTAGACCTGGTGGGACTACTCATACCATGGAAATTGTCAAGGGCTTTGTCTTAGTCTGGTCCATTCATGCTGTTATTTTTTTTTTTTAATTTTATTTATTTTTGAGAGAGACAGAATGACACAGAGAGAGAAGGAGAGGGGTGAGGGTCAGAGGGAGAAGCAGACTCCCTGCTGAGCAGGGAGCCCAATGTGGGACTCGATCCTGGGACTCCAGGATCATGACCTGAGCCGAAGGCAGTCGCTTAACCAACTGAGCCACCCAGGTGCCCGCATTCGGGCTGTTATTTTAAAAAATACCACAGAGCCAGTAGCTTTTAAACAACAAATTAATTCCTCACAGTTCCATAGGCTGGGAGTGTGAGATCACGGGGTGGGGGGCAGGGAGCACGGCATGGTCTTGTGAGGGCCTTCCTCCAGGTTGCAGCCTTCTCCTTCTATCCTGCATGGCAGAAGGGCTAAAGAGCTCTGTGGAATCTCTTTTATGAGATCACTAATTCCATTCATTAAGGCTCCACCTTCATGACCTAATCATCTCCCAAAGGCCGCACCTTCTAACGCCATCACCTGGGCGTGAGGATTCCAACATGAATTTTCGGGGGAGAGAGGCAGAACGTTCAGACCACAGCATGCTAAAAAGTAGGGCTTTTTTTTTCTCTTTTGCAGAAAGGAAGTGAGCCAGTTTACCAGCACACCACTGAGCTACATGCACATTTTAGAAGAAGAAACCCAATATAAATATATGTCTGTAATTAAGAACACTGCTTATTAGGTATATATTTAAAGAAGACACTGCTTAAGAAAGACAGTATTTTGTTAGACTGCTAGGGCTAATTTCTCTTATTATGCCAGTTAACCTCCCTGTCTCTCTTAGTCCCTCTCTCCTTAAAATAAGAGTGGTGGGGGGTGGGAGGGATGGCGTGGCTGGGTGATAGACATTGGGGAGGGTATGTGCTATGGTGAGCGCTGTGAATTATGTAAGACTGATGAATCACAGACCTGTACCTCTGAAACAAATAATACATTATATGTTAAAAAAAAAAAAAGATAGTAGGAAAGGAAAAATGAAGGGGGGAATCGGAGGGGGAAACGAACCATGAGAGACTATGAACTCTGAGAAACAAACTGAGGGTTCTAGAGTGGAGGGAGGTGGGGGGATGGGTTAGCCTGGTGATGGGTATTAAAGAGGGCACGTTCTGCGTGGAGCACTGGGTGTTATACGCAAACAATGAATCATGGAACACTACATCAAAAACCAATGATGGAATGTATGGTGATTAACATAACATAATAAAATAAAATAGAATAAAAAAAAAGTTAAAAAAAAAGAATATAATAATACCTACTTCATAGGATTGTCCTGATGATTAAATGAGTTAATATATGTGATATACTTTTAAGGTGCCTGGCACAGGGAAGGTGCTCAATAAGTATTTTCTATTACTGTCAGCAGGAGATGAAACTATATGGTATTTTATAGTCTTCTCCTAAGAAACTGCCTATTTTCAGTGTTATTTTCCTTGTTGAGCTTTTTTTTTTTTAAAGATTTTATTTATTTATTTGACAGAGGGAGACACAGCGAGAGAGGGAACAGAAGCAGGGGGAGTGGGAGAGGGAGAAGCAGGCCTCCCACGGAGCAGGGAGCCCGATGCGGGGCTCGATTCCAGGACCCTGGGATCACGACCCGAGCCGAAGGCAGACGCTTAACGACTGAGCCACCCAGGCGCCCCCCTTGTTGAGCTTTTGTATCTTTTAGAAGCCCATACCTAACTTCCACAAGTTCTGTGAAGATCCGTTAGATGAAAGCATATCAAATCACTTTGAAATGCATAAAGTACTATGTAAATGAAAGGTGGAATAATTATGTTAAAGGCATCATCTTGCATTTTGTTTATATTGCATCTTTGAAATGAGCATCAGATTTTTCTCCAGGCAGTTACTGCTCCTACAGAAACAAACACAGATGGTGCCCAAACCTCCTACTGAATAGTTCTAGGCAATGGCATTTATCAAAATACTGCAGGTCACTAAATGTGCGAAGACTCAAAACAAACCCCATATCTCAGTGTCAGGGCAGCATGGTAATTTAGGCAAATAAGCCTTTGTTTGATAATTCAAGGATCTTCTGATTTGTAGAATGTACTAGCACAACAAACAGAAAATCTTACATGTAGGCTAAGTTTTACAAAATAGGACATTAAAATGCAATTTCTTTTAGAGAAAAAAAATCAGTTTTCTTTACTGATGAGAGTTTCTAGCCAAATTAGAACTAATTTTGGGGGTGTGCATGCAGATGTTCTGATTTTACGTTGACCTTCTAGCCAAGCAAAGCAGAGAAAGAGAGGAAACATGTTTTAAAGATATGTTTCCTTCTACTCAAACTTTCTAAGAACCCCGTCTTTGGAGTGCAGGCTCCCTTCGTCAGTAAGATAGTCCTGGGCTTTCTATAACTAACTCTCTTGATGGGATCTTGGACTTGTTTGCCCTTGGATCCATTCCTTGCCCTCCCTCTGGCTCACTGGGGGTAGGAAATTCTGACCCCTACGGCTTCCTTTCCTAGAGCGCAGTCTCAGGGGAGCTGTTGCTGGCTTCTGCCAATTGAACTTGGGAATGGGGACATTTGGAGGAGACAGGAGATTGGGAAGAAGGGAGCAGTCAGGGCACTTCTCTCAACACTGTTTGCCTCCTGCACCTTGTCAGGCAGCCGCTAGGTCTCTTCCATGTCCACCTCCTGCCGCTAAAGCCTGCCATGTGCCAGTTCTTACCTGGTAACCCATGGCTGCTGTGTTTCAGTACCCTCTTCATCCTGTGTCCCTCCAGCTAGGGTGGGTTATGGCTTGCTCCTGTCCCTAAATCTCCTGTCACCCCACTGTTCTCTGGTTGGCTTCTGTCTCTTTCATTACCTGTTTCGTGCTTTAATCAATTCCCTGCATCTGAATCCTCCATTTAACGAATATTCCTTGACTGGACCCTGACTGACCCAAGATCTAACATAGGCCATCTGCTCCCCTGAATTCTTAGGCAAGTAACACTGCACTCGTTAAAGGATGAGTCTACCTTGAGCCTGCGCTGGGCCATGTCCTGAGCTGGAGGCAGAGAAAAAGTATTTTTATTTGTTTCTGCTAACGGTAGTGTCACAAGACTCCATTACACTGGTCAGCCTAATCTGACCCCTTCTTCAGGCCACACCCTTCAAATTCACCAATACGTGGTGGTTCTCACAAACGTTACTACACTTCTTAGAAAGTCACAAAGGATGCCAGCATCCCCAGATTGTTTCCACGTATACGAATGACATGATCGGAATGCAAGCAGTGAGCTGTTACCATTCTAAACTTCTGTCCCTCTGTTTTCTTTCATGAAAGGAAGTTTGGGCCCCAAAACAATTCCATATCTCAAAATGGTTTTAGGCAGTTTAAATTAGTTCTGTGAATATCATCTCAATCCTAAAGTATCAAACTAGGGTTGTACATCCTGTGCATTTTTTTGAATTTTATGTTATTATGTTATGTTAATCATCATACATTCCATCATTAGTTTTTGATGTAGTGTTCCATGATTCATTGTTTGCGTATAACACTCAGTGCTCCATTCAGTACGTGCCCTCTTTAATACCCATCACCAGGCTAACCCATCCCCCGACCTCCCTCCACTCCAGAGCCCTCAGTTTGTTTCTCAGAGTCCATAGTCTCTCATGGTTCGTCTCCCCCTCCGATTTCCCCACCTTCATTTCTCCCTTCCTACTATCTTCTTTTTTTTTAAACATATAATGTATTATTTGTTTCAGAGGTACAGGTCTGTGATTCAACAGTCTTACACAATGCACAGCGCTCACCATAGCACATACCCTCCCCAATGTCTATCACCCAGCCACCCCAACCCTCCCACCTCCCACCTCTCCAGCAACCCTCAGTTTGTTTCCTGAGATTAAGAATTCCTCATATCAGTGAGGTCATATGATACATGTCTTTCTCTGATTGACTTATTTCGCTCAGCATAATACCCTCCAGTTCCATCCACGTCGTTGCAAATGGCAAGATTTCATTTTTTTGATGGCTGCATATAATTCCATTGTATATATATACCACATATTCTTTTTTAAACTTAGTTTGGACTCTGACATTGAAACATACCTTCATGCCGAGTTTCTAAAAAGAGTTTCTTATAAAGGTTTTTCACATTTTCCCCTATATCTCATCCTATTATCCTGCTCTTGCTGCTCCCCCTTCCTGAAATGACTCTCTTGTCCTTCTATTTTCTTTTGTTGTGTTATCAATTCTCAATCAAATAATCATCTTTCCAGGAGTGTTCTCTAAACTTTCCTACTCGTTGTCCGGTGATGCTACCTGTCCCCTGTTTGTGTCCCCATACTGCATTCTATGAAATGTACCCATGTCTGTCTCTGTCTTGACTCAGTCGATAAGCTACAAAATGACAGAACTATGTTTACTTTTTGTAGTCCTGCTGCTCCATAACTTCCTTGGCACTGAGGGATTATTCAAAAAATATTTGTTAAATTGTTGCTGAACACTCTGAAAGTTCTGAGCCTCTCATGCTGGATGAAAATTAATTTTTGAATCATGGAATTAAAGGTCTGTTTTGTTTTGCACAAGGGATATTTTATTAACAAACACGTAAGAGACACAGGTTATTTCACAAAATGCCTAGTGCTTGTGCCCTACGTATAGAAAACACTAAGTTTTATTAAGCAACATTGATAAATAGGGAAATAGGCACACAAGAGGGACAGTAGCACTGTAACAAGTTTAGAACAAAGCTTCTCAAATCTCTGCCTTGTTTATCATCCTTCAGCAGAAGTTGCATCTTCTGTGTTTGGCCTCCTAAATTTAACCCCTTATTTTCAGTGTCCATCTAAACATATTCCTACTGCTTTCACCATCAATTAAGTAAATGCCATGGCTCTAACTCATTTCCTTTGAAAAGGATGAGCTCAACCATGCTCTGTTTATTCCATTTATAATGGCTCTCCTTGCACATTTTGGTCCATTGCCTCCAGGGTCATTCCTCATGCATCTGTTTATTCTACCCAATTAGACTCAGATCTTTGTGGTCAGAGGTACTTTCCTTTTCTATCTCCTCACAGCATGGTCACAACATAGGCTTGTGAATTAAATGTCTTCTACATTTCACCAATATGTGTGCTAATCTGTTTAGTTCCTTGTCAAGTGACCATGTTGGTGTGTTCACTTCTGTGGTTACAGCCATGGGCATTTGGTGGTCCACACAGAACACAGCTCTGAGCTCTGCCATTATTCCAGATCAGAGAGTCTGTGGACAAGGCTGGGCAGTGCAGGGACTTCAAGACCCCCTCTGCCACTTTCCTTTAAAGCCAGGAATATCCTGAAGCTACTTCCCCCCAGGGACTCATTATAACCCTTCTAGTAGTTCCTACCGTTGATAACTGGTTCTCTGTCCTTGAACCTGTTCATTTCTGTCATAGCACTTAGGATAATTTATAACTATATACATATGTAAAGTACATGTATAATAAGCACATAAAGTAAATAAGCAAGTTAAATGTATACAAATATGTAAAATATATAGTAAAGTATATGCATGTATAAGTAATATATACCAAAAAAACCCATATGTGTGAGTGTACATATATGTGTGTTTTATATTTTCATTTTCTCTTTCCCTCCACAGATTTTCTTCACCATGACTTGCTTCACCACTTAACACCCAAGCCTAACACAGAGCCTGGCACATAGTACATACTCAGAAATATCTGTTGAATAAGTAACACGGGAATGAATGAAGCTATGAGAGCAGAGAATTCTTTCCAACCTTCATCACATCAGCTCTTAGGTTGTACTGACCAAAAAGTGAAATGAGGAGAGAAACAGAAGTATAGAAAAGTGAAGGAGTCAATGTTCTTCTCTCTACTCCAAAACTTCATAGACTTACAACGTCTCCTCCCAGAAAGAGGTTCCCAGACTTCTCAGTTTGTTTTTATCTGGAGGGAAGAAAGAAGACAAGAAAGTCTTTTCTGTTCACTGTTGTTGGTGCTACCCACTAATAAAAAATACAAACATTTCAGCAAAAAGTTAACAATTTCCAAATAGTGTAGCAAAAAAAAAAAAAAAATGAATTGGACGTTCCTACATTTACTGTTGCAACCTTCTGTTTCTTCTCTATAAGCACAATCCTGGCATCCTACAGACACCCACTAAAAAGAAAGAGCCAGACAGCATTACGACAGTGAGCAGCAGAGTATGAAAGCTGACAACAAGGACAGTGAGCCACACCTTCGGATTTCAAGTCCCGGCTCCACCGTTCCCTAACAGTGAGATCACAGGCAAGTAGGCAACCTTGCTTTGTTTCTGTAAAATGGAGATGATACTAATACCAAACTCACAGGGCTTCTTACTGGATTGAAGAAGGTAGAACATGTAAAGCCCTTGGAATAATGCCTGGCACATAGTAAACACTCAGTAAATGCTCACTAATCATATTCTTATTCTTTGAATTACTGTTTTTGTGACCAATTCCAAATTAAGGCAGGTGTACTTTTATTACAGAATGGATAAATTCCCACTAAGATGGAGCAAGGGAAAAAAGAATGTACATATAAGTGACAGTAAGGGATAAAAGGGAGTATAGCCATAGATGCATTCGAAATGTAAAAGAGCACGGTAGAAAGTCAGAATTCTAAGATTTTGTTATGTCCTCTTGAGCAGTTTTTCTTTCATTCTTACTCCTGGTAGAAAGTGTTCCTTCATATACCTTTTACATATCAAATAATGAATTATTTTACCTTTCTTGGTCTAAAAATTTGGAGAAGAGCTGATCACAATCTACTTTTTAATAGCCCCCAGTCAAAGCAAAACAAAAACAAAACACCCCAGCCTTGCTAAGGAATCACAAGTGATTTACTTCAATGATTTCAAACTTGTCCATTTAAAGTCTATTTATATTCCCCATAGTTGTTTGAATTCCTTTACCTCATCAAGAAGGGCATTAAATTTTCCATGTTAACCATGTAACATAAACAATAACACCTTTAGTTCTTTAAAAAAAAAAAGAGGAAAAAATCCTTCTCCACTTGACTGCACCTTTCCCTGCTTATTTGGGTTTTTTTTGTTCTTTTTTAAAGATTTATTTATTTGACAGAGAGAGACACAGCGAGAGAGGGAACACAAGCAGGGGGAGTAGGAGAGGGAGAAGCAGGCCTCCTGCTGAGCAGGGAGCCCAATGCGGGGCTCGATCCCAGGACCCTGGCACATAGGCAGACGCTTAACGACTAAGCCACCCAAGCGCCCCAGCTTATTTGTTCTTTATGAAAGTATGAAATGTATTTCATTTAACAAATATTTATTTAGTTTCTATTATGTGCCAGGCACTATATTAGAAACTAGATGTTTTTTTTTAAAGCAAAAAAAGCCAACAAAGATGCAGTGAACAAGACAAAGTTTCTGTTTTCATGAAGCCTAGAGTCTACTGGGTGATAGACATGAAGGAGGGCATGTGATGTAATGAGCACTGGGTGTTATATAAGACTGATGAATCACTGACCTCTACCTCTGAAACCAATAATAGTTGAATTTAGAGAGGGTTTGAAGCAATAAACAAAACACATACTATCTCAATTCTAAATTGAGATCATTGTAGCCCCAGAAATAAGTGGAGAGCTTGAGGTAGAACGATGAGGTGGGTAGAGGGGAGGGTGACAGCTACATTAAGCCAATTACAGAAGGCCTAGCTGAGGAAGTGACATTTAAGCAATACCTAAAGGAAGAAAAAGAAAGAGCCATTCGAATTGCTGGGAGAGGAGCACATTTCATGCAGAAAGAATAACAGTACAGAGGTTGTGGTGTGAAAACGAACATGCACAAGTCACTGGGTCTGTAAGTGAACACTGGTGAGCAGTGGGAGGGAATGGTGTGAGAAGAGCTAGGAAGGTGAGATCACACAGGGTTTTGAGATTGGGATGTTCTCAGTGCAACCCAGGCACTGTTAAAAGGTATATAAACAAGGAGCTAGTGTAAACAGGATCTATGTTTCAAAAGATAACTCTGGTTGCTGTATGGAGAATTTGTGTAAAAGGGACATCCGTAAAATAAGATAACCTAGCAGAGTATTAGAGTAATACAAACAAGAGAGATTTCCAGCTTAGACTGGAGAGTTGGCAATGGAGATGTAGAGAACTAAATATGAGAAATGCTTAGGAGGTAGAAATGACAAAGTTTGATTAATTAGATTGGAAAGAGAGGAACCGTGTTCCTCCACACCTTTCATGTGTGGCTCTTAACTTTCTGCCTCAAATCAGGATGATAGCTCCATTTACTGAGAAGGAAAAACTGCAGAAGTACCAGGAGTTCTGTCTTGATCAGGTCAATTTCATGATACTTACATGACGCCCCAATGTAGATGTTAAGTACGCATTTGATTATATTGATGTGAAGCTGTTATATAAATGAGCCGAAGATGGCCCCTAGGTCATTTCTTTCTTCACTGCAGGCTGAGACCCATTAGCTCAAAAGCCCGCCAGAGACCAAATCAAATTTTTACACACCCATTTATTATTTTTTTTTTTTTAAAGATTTTATTTATTTATTTGACAGAGAGAGACACAGCGAGAGAGGGAATACAAGCAGGGGGAATGGGAGAGGGAGAAGCAGGCTTCCCGCGGAGCAGGGAGCCCGATGCGGGGCTCGATCCCAGGACCCTGAGATCATGACCTGAGCCGAAGGCAGACGCCTAACGACTGAGCCACCCACGCGCCCCCACATCCATTTATTTTTAAAATGGGCCAAACAAGCAGATTTTTACAGCCTTTTAGAGCCTGCCTATTTTGCATTATCCTGCAGAATCCCACCCCACATGGGCTAGCACTGGATAAGCCCCGGGCCATGGAGACTCCAAACCCAGGCCGCCCTTCCGAGCTCTCTGACCCCGAAGACTGCCTGCCAGGCTGCCGAGCCACAGCCACACTGCCTACACACAGAAGCTTCTTGCCAACCCTCCCCTCCCCGCCCCCCGCCCCCGGCCAAGGAGATCCCCTGTCCTCCTCGCCTTCTGATTAGCAGCCCTGGGCCCTTGTCTGTGGACAGCCTTCTGCTGTGAGGGACGTTCCCAGAGAACCTATCAAAGCAGCTCCCTATTAAGTTTATGTGTGCTACTGCCACCTTGTGGTCATATCTTTTTCCTTCTCAGCCACAAAATACCTTGAACCTCCCCACTAAGGCTCAAAGGAAAGACCTGCCCTCAGATGTCTACCTGGAAGTAATTAACACAGAGATGGCCCTAAGGCCCTGGGGGTCAGTGACACTACTTCGGGAGGAGTCTACTGAAATAAGGCAGGAAGGCCCAGGACTAAATCTGAAATATCAGAATGTGAGATCTAGTGAAGAGGAAAAACATGCAAACAGAGCTACTTGGTTAATTCCTACTCATATTCTACACTCAGGCCAGAAACTGGCTCTTTTAAGACAAAACCCCGTCTCTTCCCTATTAGGCCAAGCTGTGTTAGAATGACCACCCTCTTCTCTGCTCCTGTGGTTTTTCTGTTATTGCTGTGCCACATATTACTGGTTATTATTTGTCCATCTCCCCATGAGGCTGACCTTGAGGCAGAACATGGTTCATCTCTAAGTTCCAGGGATCTACCACACCACCCGATGGGAAGTGCAAAATAAGGATTTTCAGACTGACTAAAGGAATCAGTTGCACAGTCTGATGGTACTAGAATGGGTATAGGAAAGGCTAGGGCTGATAATGTGGTGGCAGAGAGCTTCAAGTGGCTAGGTAGGGAACACTTAGGACATCTTTTGGTTTCATGAAGATGGTATTACTGGCCACTCCTCTTTCTCATTATGAAGTCAGATTCTACTCTTACCCTATATAAAGACGTTGGGACACTGGGCTCACATGCGTTGCACCTCTATATGCATATGTATATGCGTGTATCTCTCTCTGTAGAGGTAATGGAATAAATGAAAATATTTCAAATAGTTAGGCAGCTAATTTCATAAAAAGTCAAGATGGCATAATACTGAGGGCCTTTTTAAAGTATACCTTAAAATAATATTATACTAATTTGGTTTTGCTTCTTTATATGAAATTTAAAATAAAGGAAAAAAAGGCATGTTAGAGGTCAATTTGTATAAGAACTAAATATGAGTCACCTCTGAGACAATTTCCTATTCTTAATTGGAACCTCTTTTTGTGATTTCAGTGCTATATCTTCTGATTCTCATTCAGAGGAGCAAGGCTGGTCCAAGAATGCTATGGATATATTAGATCATTGCTTCCATATATTTTTTACTAAGATACATGTTCATCATTCACAATTTGGCCTTTGAAAACAAAACAAAAAGTAGTATTAGAGAAGTCTGTGACCTCTACATCACAGCATTTAATGACTAAGGTAGAATAAGCATTCATAAATACTTCATAGCAAAAAATAAATAAATGAAATGCACAGAAGATGAGGGAAGCTAATTAAGTAATAGGCATTTATATCCACAAAAGGTCTCTAGACACATGGAAGTACAATATCTTCTACTTCCTTAACTATGAAACAGAATTAGTGCATTCCTGTAACTGGAAACTTCCAAAAGGAAAGGTTGACACTACTGGAAATATCAATGCTTTCTCACGGGCCTAGGGAATTGCCAAAATGATGCCATTACTGAGCAACTGAACATGATTCCAAGCACTTTGCAGGGACTGACTCATTTAATCCTCTCAGCAACCTTATGAATAGGTGTTATGCTATGCCTGTTTTACAAAAAAGGAGATTGAGGCTCAGAGATTTTAAATAACTTTCCATAATCATACAACTTGTAGATGTTAAACTGAGTAAAAACACAAGAAACTGTTCAAGGCACACACATACAAAAATGTGTGTTTACTGAAAGAACTATGAGGGATGCTCCCATCATCATAATCATCACCTAAATAGCACAGTTTTATTTACATGGGAAATTAGAGTATTACCAGAAGTTATATAAAGAAAATAACGGTGATCCATTATCAAATGAGTTGGGAATGTAAACATTTTTTTCCCTAACAAATGTTTTCCCAACGCATTTGACCACCCATCTCACCTCCACTGCTTTCCACATACAACTGCATTCCAGGAAATGCTATGCTATAGCCTAAGGCTATCTCCCAGGCCAGAGCCCCATGGACTACTCAAATATATTTCCTTCAAGAATTCTTTCCCGTCTCCCTCATCCCCAGAATAAATTTCTTTTCTAAAATTTTGAAATTTCTGATATACAGTAGTAGTTAGTTGATATTTATGATATAAGCTCTAATGAGGGAATTTTTTAAAACTAATATATATATACACACACACACACACGTTATGTCTATATGTATACAGATCAGAACACACACACACACATACACACCAGAATTTACACATTCAAATGAGCTCTCTTTTAAGTGGCCACCATGGGGAGCTATGCATCACCCAAATAATTTTTTAAATTCCTTTTGGGAATTGGTTTTAAAGAACTACATCTAAAGGGATGCCTGAGTGGCTCAGTCAGTTAAGCATCTGCCTTCGACCCAGGTATCCACATGATAGTCTCATCCTTTCAGAATTGAAGAATTTCTAGAAAGAATCAAAACTTTTTGGAACAAACTGAAATTGAGACTATCAAGTAATGAAATTGATTTTCTTGCAAGGCTTAGAAATTGGTTCTGAGAACAATTACAAAAGTAGATTAGAACATATATGTTAGAATATGATGGTATTGCTTAAATAGTCACATAGGCTGATGACATTCCTGCTCTGGGGAAGCAAATGCAACTTGTTACATTATGTGAGGGGTTATATATTTAAATGCCTTCAAACAAATTAAATATATGAAATCCTTGGGTATATAAGACAATAAGGTAATAAAGGAAATAATGAAAATAAAGTGAGTGTCCCACCTTGCAGAATAAAAATAAAAAATAAAAAAGGTCACTGCAAAAAAACCCCCAAAAAAACCAAAGAAAACCTCCTGTTATTGAAGTAAAGGATAAGTAAAGGAAGTTATCTTCTGTTTGAGTCTTTTTTTTTTAATCTCTCGAGGTGTCCTTTCAGTTATATCTGCTAAACCCTAGGGCTTCCCAGGCATAATAATAGAAAAGTGACTAGGTTTCACTGCAAGCAGACCTGGTTTTGAATCAGATAGACCATGTACAGATAAGTTACCCGATCTCTCCAAGTCTCAATTTTCTCATCTAGACAGTTATTAAACTGAGAAGATTAAATGTGACAATGCAAAGATGCCCTTAGCCTATGCCTGGGATAGCCTCAAGTAAACGGTGATAATTTATTTGATAATTAGAATTTAAACACCATAATGTTTAAACATGTGAAAACACGCTTTGCCTTGATTTCTATCTTGGCATAGAATTTTTAGTATTCCTTCTACCAGCTCTTTAATCAATATTTACTAAACATATCCTAAGCACAGACCACTGTGCCAGAGACTAGGGATACAAAGGTGAAATGAGTAAGTTGTGTTCTCAAAAGCTTATGATTGGAGAAATGAAACTCATACCAGGTTATAATACCAGTGAGAGGAAATAGTCCACGAAAGATATACATGAAGAGCTGTAGAACCTTAGGGAGAAAGAGACAGATTCTGACAGTCAGGAAAGACTTTAGTGCTACAGGATGATGAAAGAAGAATTGGAAGGTCTCAAGTAGAAATGTATGGAAAGAGAGGCTGTAAATAATTAGAACATTAATAAGCCAAAGAATGGAGACCCAACAGTATAGAGTATTTTCAGGGAAGTACAATTAGTTCTGTTGATTTATGGTTTCAAGTGCTTAAAATAAGTCACACTGAGAATGTAAACTCCAGACAGATTGGTGAGGCCTGAAATGCTGAGTGAACAAAAATGGACTTTCATGTAATAAGCAATGGTAAGCCACTGCAAGTTTTTGAACATGGGATTGGTATGATAAGTGCCATATTTTAGGAAGCCTAATCTGGAACTATCCAATAGTGTGTGTTGAAGAGGAAAAGATTAGAAGCAAAAAGACCACCAGGAAAGATGTTGAAGTAACCCACAGGAAAAGGGAGGTACACTGCTGTCAATAGAAAGAAGGGCACAGGGGCATCTGGGTGGCTCAGTCGGTTGAGTGCCTGCCTTTGGCTCAGGTCATGATCCCAGGGTCCTGGGATCAAGTCCCGCATCGGGCTCCCTGATCAGTGGGGAGTCTGCTTCTCCCTCTCCCTCTGCCCCTCCTCATGTGTTCTCTCTTTTGCTCACTGTCTCTCAAATAAATAAATAAAATCTTTAAAAATAAAGAAAGAAAGAAGGGCATAATGGTGATTGAAAGCTGGGAGGGTGAAGGACTTTTTGGAAGTTGTGTTTCTTTATCAAGCACAAGACTATAACTTAGATTTTATGCTTTGGGGGTGGTTTGGGGCATGCTTTTGGAGATAACCAAAGTTGGCAGCTTTGGATCTTCACCTGAAGGAGTTGTAAGAGGAACCTGTCCAGGAAAGTGGCAACAAAGATACAAAGACAAGAATGAGTATGTGCGTAAGACTTGACAATAAGGAAGTCCAGTCTTCAAATCACAAATTCATCTGTGTTCTGTCTTTGCCATCTTTCTTTAGCATTTACTACTTGGTAATGTCCATAGCTTCTGTATTAACTTACCTCATCCCTGGTATGTCTATTAAAGAAAAATTTTCTTCACATCATTTCTCTTCCATGACATTAAGGATGAGTGGATGCAGCTCAGCTAGCAAAGATAAAAAATTATTCTTTGCTTTTTACAGGGCTGTTGGTCATTCTCGGGATAAGAGAGTAAGTCATTTGGGGTCAGTGGCTGGCTATTAGGTTGACACTAACCTCCTTCAAGCCAGACAGTTATGAATAATAAAAAGAGGGTCCTTAAAGAAGAGCAAAAAGCCAGACTGACTCACTAAGCATCCAGTAGTCTTCTGTACCATACAAAGGAGTAGGACATTGTGCAATTAATGCAATATTTTCACATGGTGAATTGGCTCCTAAGTGTTGGGCTAAACATTGTATAATGAAATTTTATCCAAGTCACTGGAGTCCCATAGAGCAAATATGTGAAATGATTGAAAGATGACTCCCCTACTTTGAGAATGACTGAAAGGTGATTCTTCTATAGCACTTTATAATTCTATATGAACTTTCAGTGGAAATATTTAAACTTACACTGAACTAGAGTGATATAGTAATGAACACTATGTAGCTTTCACTCTGCTTCAGTGATTATCAATATTTTGCCAATTGTTGCCAAGTTTTTTATTATACCTAGTACTTTTTTATTGGAATATTTTAAATCAAATATCAAACATGCTGTTTGTAAATAATTCAGTATGCATTTCTAACTTTTAAAAATGATTTCTGACACAATGAACACACTCCTTTCATATCACATATCCTTAATATCATCCATTACCCATTCTATCTACACATTTCTCCAATTATGTCAAAGATGTTCCTTTACAGTTAGTTTGTTCAAATCAATATTCAAACAAGATTCACACATCACTTTTGGATATTACGTCCATAACAGTCCTCCCTTCATTTATTCTTGATGTTTATTTATTGGACAAACAAATTTCATTTCATAATTTATAGCCAGGCTGCCACATTATTTTCTACTTCTAAAGCAAAACCGTAATTCATTCAACATCTATTCAACTACTGTATAATGAACAATTACTATGTACAGGACAGTACACTGGTGCTGAGTATGATTCAAAGATGTCTGTAAATCATGGTCCCTACTGCTAGGACTTTACAATCTGAAGGAAAATCAAAAAATAATAATGCACAAATATAATGACAACAACATGTCAGTAAAAGTCAATTGAGTTGTATAAGATGCTATGTTGTAAAGGAAAGGCATGATTTAGAAGATAAAGGCGTTCTTTTTAGGGAAGCTGGAGTGTGACATGGATGGTTTTGAATGGCCAGCAGTTCAGAGGCGTAAGAGAACTAAAAAGAGAAACTGCATCCTATGATTTAAAAACTTGAGGGGAAAAAAAAGAACAAACTTTAGAGGTAAAGGAAGCAAGAGATACATTCAAGAGATTATAAATGAAATGATTCAGCTAAAGCAGGACATTTGTGAAAGAAACACAGGTAAGTAGGGGGCAGATTTGGGAAGACCTTGAATAGCAGGCATATTGCTTGAACATGTTCTTTACAGCAGGTAACCATCACCTCCATTCATTTTTTCACATATCAGAGACTGTTCGACATGATGTAAACATAGATATTCCATTAGTAAGCAAAATGCATCAGCTCATTTCATAAGGAAGCTTAAAAAAACTGCTTATGTATTCCAATACCAATCATTTTCAAATATTTTTAGTAAGTTGGCAAGATAATTTAATGTTTTATTTTGCCCAACAGCTAGATGCTCCACTTAGAGGAATACAAACAAATTGAAGCCAATTTAACCAACACATACTACCCAGCAGCTGAGAAACCTTCATGAAGCAAGGATTAATTGTTTGTGGCAGAGCATACAACAATAACAACAATAACTCAACAAATCTACCACAGGAGAAATAAAGATAACTATTAAGGATAGATATACTAGCCCTGAAAACCTCAGCCTCATTTTTCGTCTGCAATGAAAATAAAGTGAAGTTTGTAATATGTCTCTTATCAACAACAAATACACACTGACCCACATGTTCTCTCTTTACTAGCATAATGCCAACTGATTTTCATCACTAAGAGATCCTCAAATGATAGATGAATTTTCAAAGACTTCAAAGAAAGTATATATTGAATTTAATGTAGTTTGATTGGTAAGTATTTTCTTCTTGCATGCTTCTTCCAGGTATCCATTTTACATAGATTTTAAAATATTTTTGAGTGCCTGTATATACCAGAGTTTGTGCTAGACCTTTGAGGAAATAAAATTCTGCATAAGGTGTAGTCCTGCTATCTAGAGGCTTATGTCCTAATATAGATGACTAAAGATATACATATTGAAGTAAAATTATAGGCAGGATTGAGACACAAGTATCAAATTGGATTAAATTAGGGTTTTTCCCACAGCAGCACTATGGAAATTTTGAATCAGATCATTCTTAGTGGTGGGGAGCTGTCTTGCATATTGTGCGATGTTTAGCAGCATCCCTGACTTCTACCCAGGAGATGCCAATAGCACCTTCCCACTAGTGACAACCAAAAATATCTCCAGATATTGCCCATATCTAAAGACTGAGTGAAAAATCACCTGTAGTTTTAAACCACTGTGTTAGATGGAAAGTGCTACACACATTTTGTGAATGAAGAGAATTTGTGGTTGGGGAAATCAAGGAAAGTCCATAGAGGGTAGGGGGGCTGGTAGAAGTAGGCTGAGAAGGGGAGAGCATTTCAGGAGAGGAGAAGATAATGAGAAAGTGGCCAAACTGGAGATGGGAAGCCAAGTGCATAAGCATAAATGATGTTCCAGAGTCATGTGTAGCATTCAGTGTTCAGGAGGTGGTTAATAGAGAAAAACTCAGCAAGTAAAAAACAATCATATCATGGAGGTCCTTGAATGTATAAAATAGATTGTTTTTCATTTTGAAGGGATGCCACTGGAAAACATAAGTGAAATGAATAAAGCATCATTTGGAAATGTTAAAAAGGCAGTTCTGGGCAGAATGATTTGGGCAAATGAGAAAGTCCATTTTAGGTGTGGGACTCAGTTAAGGACATAATTTGGCAGAAATTGGAGAATGTATTTGTGGGAGATGTATTTCCCAACACAGAATGAGAGAGGAAAAACAAGTGAAGAAGTAAATTCAGTAGCTTGCTCCTACATTTGATCTCATAAATTGTTGTTGAAATTGTTTTCTCATAATAAGAGTTGACACTTCATGACAGAGCTGATTGGCAGATGTGCCCAGATTCTCTGGGATTCCATGAAGTGGAAAGTTGTAACTGATGTTGCAGAGTTATAAAGACAAAGATGATATTATTCTCAAAAATAACTCCCTAGTGACATAGAAACTATGAATCCAGGCATTTAAATAATCTTGCTGATAAAAAGTATTCAATTAAAATTCCAAGGCCTGGCACAGAAATTTGTCTGCTAAAATTAATATTTATCCACATTGAGGTCCGCACCACACAACCAGACTTTTGAAAGTCTCCTCATTTCTCTCATGCCTTTAGAGAGTTTTGACCTAAGTTTATCTTCATGAAACATCAAATATGAGGACAAGATTTATGAAGACAGGACATAATTCAATTCCATATGATATGCGACTGTAATACTGAACTTCAGAAAACCCCATCTAAAAGGTTAAAATATATCCTTAGTAAACTTACTCTTGATTAGTAACTAAACTGTTCATTTGCTCTGAAAATAGTTACTACCCCTTTGAATATCAAAACATCTCATGTACAGACAATATGGTATTATAAATAGGGAGACAAGGAAGCAACAAAGAAAAAGGCCCAGAAAATCATCACTTCCCCTTCACCCCCACAGCTCCTTCCATCCTTGCCCAAGTCACCTATGACTTAGATCCAAGAAAGGGGCATTTTCTGAAATCACAGAGACTTCTAGTCTTTGCCAACAGGCTAGTATTTTTATTTTAGAAATTCTCAAACTTACATATTTGAGATTATGACACCAGAAAATTAAAATGCACTTTTTTGAAGAATATGGATGCACTGAGGTCATAAGAGATTAACTGAATAGGAAGAAATGAAGATCTTGGGAAATCAGTGGGAAAAAAAATTAATCTCAGGCACAAGAGTTTTGAATAAGCAAACTCTAGGTTCATAAGTAGGGAATTAAATATTGGTGGAAATTCAAGAGAGGGTTTTCTTCCTGGCAGTTAGATATAAAATAGGTAATAATTGGAAGAAACTTGAATAAGTGAGACAAGTTAAGAGACTGATGCAATAATCCAGATGTTGTTCATTTATCAAAAGCAATTTATAAGGATCCTCAGTATTAATGGCACTTTATTAGATACCAATTAATGCTTACTTGAACTAGGGCAGTGACTACAGAAATGGAAATGATCCTACTGAATATTAATAAAATGATTAAACCAGCTCAGTGCCCATTTTTTCTTGAGGCCTTTATTCCTGAGACTTTACATATTTGAAATGCATCCACAGTTTTGGGATTCTTTCCTAAAATAAGCTGCATTAAGAATCATGGGGAGAATTTTACTAATAGCTGCCGATCAACTGCTTGTCAGTCTGTACCAAGATGACATATTTTCCTGAGTGAAACAGGACCACGTTGTGAAGATGAAGGGGAGGAAAGAATGGTGGGGAGCAGTGCTACTCCCTCTAGGTTTTATCAAAGGCTCTATTTCTGTCAGTCACCAGAGAACTGAAATCCATCCCAGTCCTATAAGAATGCTTTTAGTGAGTTGTGAGTGTGTTCATTAAAAGAAATGAATGAGTCAAATGGCCACCATTATTGATCATTTCTGCCCTGTGGCTTTAGACTGGAAATGCTTTTCTAGGGTCCCAAAAGGGATTTCCAATTTTTTTTTTTTCTAATTTCATCTACAGCACTGTGGACTCAACTCATTCTAGCCACATATGAGCTGTTCCATCAGGCCACTGGGAGTAATTGTAATGAATAAAGGAACTGCATTTAAAAGACTTTTTTTTTTTTAAAGACTTTTTTAATCCTTCTGTATCATTTAAAATTTATCCACATTGTTAGAGAACTCAGTTGTAGTCCCACTTCTGACTTTGGCTTAAAGTATCAATCTAAAAAAAAAAAAAATCTAAATGGTCCAAGAAATCTAAAAATAAGGTTGAGAAGTGAAATCTCTCAGTCATTCCCCTAGCTTATCAACATAACATTTACTACTTGGACTTGTTAAAGAAATATTACAATTACATGCTTTTTCAGTATTTCATAAAATTGTTAATATATAATGATATAAATGAAATGAATTTTCTTTTATGTAAGTTCTTTTTGTAAGGAGAAATATTTAAACATAATCAATGGTCATATTTGTCTATTTTAAATGCTTGATTAATATAAAAATATCTCAATCTACGTGTTAATATATACTCTTTTTTATGACAAAATGTCCATGGACTCCCATTTTTATTTCCTCAATCTTACAGTCAACAAACATTTGTTGATACAGCTGTTTTGTGTTAAATGCAGTACCAGGGACTGGCTATGTGAGGGTGTGTAAGACGGAACTCCCCATTTTCAAGGAATTGACAATTAAACTGGTGCATGCAGAGGAAAGACAATTAAACTGGTACCTGTGGAAAAATGTGAAAAGTGCTATCACTGAGATGAATATTTAGGAGAATACGTAAGTCAGAGTAAAGGTTTCATATCCTTTTTCCAATATATTTAAAATCCTGACAAAAATCTCAGAAATTTCCTATGAAAAATGGCTAACATGGACATGTGGCTTCTATGAACTGTTCAATATCCTCACGGTATCTGAAGGGCTAGAAGGAATCTACAATAACTATTAGTATCTTTTTACATAAATTCATTAATTATCTCTCCACTCTGATATTCCTATGAAATCTTTAAAACCTACCACATTTTATTTGCAGAGTATTTTCCTGAGACAAAATTCTTGTTTTTTCCCCCCTCTATTTCTTTCCCAATTTTGTCCTAAATAAGTAAGTCTAGAAGCAGTTCTTTTATTTTGCTGATAAATATGATTTATCTGCTTTTGAAAGAAAAAAAGAAACACTGAAAAACCTGTGGTGCATTTTCTGCTTCAGTAAATGGGTCACACTTTGTCAAATTCTGAATATATTAAGCTTTTGTGAAGTTCTGTTTTTCTCAAATACTAGGTTGCTACACTAGATATCAAAGGGTAATTTATTTTGTTCTAAGTAGGCTTTTACTCAGTTCCTTTTTTTTTTTTAAAGATTTTATTTATTTATTTGAGAGAGAGAGAATGAGAGAGAGCACATGAGAAGGGGGAAGGTCAGAGGGAGAAGCAGACTCCCTGCCGAGCAGGGAGCCCGATGCGGGACTCGATCCCGGGACTCCAGGATCATGACCTGAGCCGAAGGCAGTCGCTCAACCAACTGAGCCACCCAGGCGCCCTTCCTTTTTTTTTTTTTTTGCCTCAAATCATGAATACTTCAAAAAAGATAATTCAGATAAATTAGAAAGTTTAAAGAAGGAGAATATTGGCTTTCATTTATATTTGTGAAACTGCATGCTGCCCTTCATATATGGAGATGATTAGTTCAAACTGAAATCTGTAAGATACCTGCTTTGTTAATTTTTTAGTGGCAGTGATGAATTTGACGCAATCAATCCCGAAGGACAATGGCCCTGTCAGAAAGTAACTTCTACCAATGGGGAGATCAAAATTTGCCATCCTCATAGGGCCTGACCCTAAAGCACAAGCACCAACAAATATAGCTACGTATAAACAGAGGTAGAAGGTATAGGTAATCAAGAACATGCCATTCACAATCGTTTGCCTGAACGTTTTCAATTGGGTCTGAACATTTACTTTTTGTATCCAAACTGTTTTTCAATTGTTTATGCTATAACCTTCTTAGGAGGAACTAATATCATTCCATCAAACTTTCCAACTAAAATGATAAAATGCAATATGTACACATTCTAATTTGAGAAATATTTTGTTCTAATAAAGCACCTAGCACAATGTCTGGAACATCACAAGCGCTCATTAAGTATTTCCTTCCTCTATTTCTCCATGATATTTATCATGATAAATTATTTTGAGTTGGCTTCCTTCTCATACTAGGACCATTCTAGGTACCACACGACACATTTTTTTCCCTTAAAGATCATTTGGTATTAAAATAATAGTTACCAATTACTAGGTATATTAAACTTCATTTTAAGTCACAAATTCCTGTTGGCCACACTCACGTTACTTGGTGCAAGTCTTTTCACAAACTTAGTCGTTCCCGTTTCCTTTCAGAACATTTTCATCATGCTGAAAAAACAACAGGAGCCCTGTGAAAGAAATAAATCGGCATGTAAGTGGACACTGATACCTGCATCTGGGAACCAACTCTGACCTTCTCCATTTCATCTATTTCCATGTCTCTTTCAAATCCTGTATTTACATCTTCAGAGAGTTTCACAGTCTTTGAACCAGTTATCAGTTGGGTGGTCTTGTTGATTGATTTATGGCTTTCTTCTCTCCTCCAGTTTCAATCAAATGCCCATTCTTGAGGGAAAAACATTTGAAATAAACTCAGAATGCAGACTCACGTGCTGACAAATTGTGTTTTCCCCACAACCACCATCTGAGATTCAGGTCTCCGCTGCTTCACATGTAAGTGGTTGACATCGCTTCCCTCCCTGCCTCCAATCCCCTTTCACCTAATTGTCCTACTGACTGAAAGCTTGAGAAGCATTTCTGCCATATTGTTCTCCTCGCTTAAAAACTTAAATAATCTCCCATTTCTATCAAATCCAATTCCCTAGTTTGCATTTAAGGTCCAATACTAACTCATCTTTGAATGCTACTGATATATTTATTGTCACAACTCAACAGATAGCCCTGTACACAAAGTCATGAGCACATATATTTGATGGTTAAATTTAGCTCAGCTACTACTGTTCTGAAGTATTTTCTGACCCTTCCCCTTTGTCCCTCGTGTGGGTTAGGTATACCTCTCCTCTCAGAGTACCTCCAGCAAATCCATCAGAAAATGGAACATACTGTACGGTCATTTTTTGCTTATGTGTCTCTATCCCCCATTAGGATGTAAGTTCCCAATGGGCAGAAACATGTCCTATTCATCTTTATAGCTCTAATACCTACCAAAGTATTGACGCTAGGAAATGCTGAAATATGATTATTGAAAGAATGACATTTCCTAAGTTAGGGACTGTATTTCTTATTCCAAAAACTTACTGATATGTCTCTTCTAAGTAAAACGCTACCTTTCTCTCTTTCTCTTTCTCTTTCTTCTACCTCCTAAACTTGGATCAAATTGAACTTCTTTGGAAATAGTCAGATGTTCATCAAAGAAAGGGAGAGATACGACTTCAGCTTCCAACTTAAAATAATTTGGTTCTAAAGCAATACTGCCTCTCACTAAGGAGTCTAAAAAGCCACCCAACCAAAAGAGACAAATAGGTAGTATATGCAGAATCCTGACATAAGCCTCCAACACTCAGCTCAGCCCTAGATACATGCACTGAACTCCAAGATGGCATTCTTTGGGATAGTTTATATCCCCCATACATAGAGTCCAGCTCTTCCCTTTTATTTATTTATTTATTTATTTATAATTTATTTTTAAGATTTTATTCATTTATTTGTCAGAGAGAGAGAGTGAGAGCAGGGGTGGGGAGAGGCAGTGGGAGAGGGAGAAGCAGGTTCCCCACTGAGCAGGGAGCCCAATGTGGGGCTCGATCTCCGGACCTTGAGATCATGGCCCGAGCTGAAGGCAGACGCTTAACCGACTGAGCCACCCAATGCCTCTAGATCTTCCCTTTTAGTGATATGATTGAAATACATTCCCTGCTCATCACTGTTGTCATTGTCTCCTGGCCACTCTCTTCTCTTGCCCGAAGTCCAAGGACCCCTAAAACAGAAAACCCGCTCCATTGGTACCTATTCTGCACCTCTTCATTGCAGGCATCTGTTCAGAATTTGCTCTGCAAGTAGACGCAGTATTATCGCCATAATACAACCCTTTATTGTATGTGAGAAATTTCCCAAGAAAGCTTTTCTCAATCATGTACCTCTGCTTTGGTTCTAGGTACTTTCCTCAAAAGACAATCCTATTCACTGCAGAAGACACTGGAGCCTTCCATAGTTGAAGCTGGGGGCCTTTTCCAGGAAGCAGTCTTTCACCTATGTTTTTGCTCTACCTTTCACTCTTGAAATCAACTTTGGTACAAGCATGATCTTCGGCTATCAGACCCTATCGTACATCTGTAAAATTTGAAAATAAAGAGGTGTCTAAAATATGAACATATCTATGTTTCTTTCTACTAGTCTGATTTCTTAGCAGCTCAGTATCATGTTTAACAACAAATTCAAAAGGCAGGAGTAAGAATGTAAAAATAACTGAAATTTTCAGTCACTATCTCATTTTACAGACCTGTCACGAGCACGCTATGAAGGCACACACAAGTTGTGTCTTTCCACAATGTCAGCTTCATTCAGTCATAAAGCAAGGTTAACGTAATTACAAAGCAGGTTCAGGATTCCAAGCTCAATGACATTTCACCACATGATTAACTTGGGCTTTTTACCCAGCACACAGAGCAGAACACAGGACAAGCCACACAACAAACAAGATACACAGGGGGTAGGAGGTTAACAAACCAAACACTGCTCTGTGGGCGTGCAGTTGAAATAAGGCCTCTGTCCAGTCCGGGTCAGCTCTCGGCACTTACTGCTTATTACGTTCCAGCAGTGAAGGCTCTCGGTTCCGTTCGGAGATCAATTGTGCAGAACCTTCTGCGGCAGCTGCCTTTCTTAAGTGGTCAGACACAGAGGGGTCAGTGTCTGAAGAGTCTGACAGTTTGGTACAAAAATCCTCCCCTTTTAGGATATAATCAGTCTTGGGCCCCTGCAGACCTCCTCTGCTTCTGCTTGCTATTAGTTCTGAGGTGTCCTCAGCTGGTGCTGGTCTCGGGGATATTTCGTAGCTGCAGTATCCTAAACTGCCTGCATTATTGCCTCACATCAGGCTCCTGCTTGACCTGAGTGACTCCATCTTGCTCTCTACAAGACCATTATATCAGTACATAATTCTGCCATCCCTTTGAGTTAATAGGAGTTAATTTTCAAATTCCTTACTGAGTGTTTTCAAATGTGTATTGACCCATAAACGTGTAAATGGTTGGAAGAGCTATTTGAGAGAAACCATTAACTCAGGTGTAGGAATATGAAATCACTACGAGATTACATTTGACAAAGCAAGATCTGTAAAAATGTGTTTCTACTGACAGTAAGTAAAAATAATGTGGAATCTTATAAGGAAATTTGAAATTTATCTAACAAATTTAGGTCTAATACATCTAACATCTAATATTTTTCAGAGAAGTAAGTTTTCAGTATTCCTTTTATCTTTATTTCCAAACACATTCATCTTTATTCACAGATCAGATGTGCTGTACTTTAAAATTCAGCTTTATAACACCCTACTTTTTCAGTATTATTATTGATCAGTCCATTTCAGAACATATAAACCTCTTTAAAACAAATGTAGACCTAATGCCGCAGAACCCATTTGCCCAAAAGTAAAATTAGTAAACTTCCTGCAGTCAACTTCAGGTTTGATTTTTTTCTAAAAAATTGTGTTTTGCTCACAAAAAGGCCATTTCTTCCCAAGGCATGTCTCTACTGAATGAATGCTGAATTGTGCACCCTTCTTGATTAGTGAGAATGGAATCTTGCTTTTCTTCTCTTTGCCACAAAATAACAAAGACCGCCAATATTTATTTATTTATTTATTTATTTAAAACAATTTTATTTATTTATTCAACAGAGAGAGAGACGGCAAGAGAGGGAACACAAGCAGGGGGAGAGGGAGCGGGAGAAGCAGGCTTCCCACTGAGGAGGGAGCCCGATGTGGGGCTCGATCCCAGGACCGTGGAATCATGACCTGAGCCAAAGGCAGATGCTTAACTGACTGAGCCACTCAGGCGCCCCAATACTGCCAATATTTAGTCCTCAAATATATGGGCATCCGGGTGATGTAAGAAGATATGCCAAAGTAAGGATGGCAAAACTGCCTAAAAAGATTGTATTATTTAAATAAAGTTTGGGGCATGGTTTCTTCCCTGTTTGGAAACAGTGAGGTCTGCCCTATTATGTTTGTAAGTGTATTTTTTGCTTCCTTCCATGGTGGAAAATGTGAGCCTTCTCTGACTTTGAAGATTCAGGTGAGAAAAGTTCAGATTAGAACAAATAAGTGAAAAAAATCAATTGTTGTCCTACTGAAGGACAACAAACAAATTCTCTGTAATTCTGGATACAAGGAGGATAGTATGGACAAGACTACCTCTAAAATTTCAGACATTAAAATACTGGGTTAATTAGAACAGCTGCACAATTAGTAGCCAAGGTATTTTCCCCATCTTCATTGTTTTTATAGATCAGGCTTGACTGCTTACACTAATTAGACAGAATAAAAGAAAAATCTATAGAAAAAGTGGAAATCTGGTGCACCTTTTACATGTGTTAGTCGAGATCACAAAAAAATTGTATTACATTTGCCTGTTTTCAAAAGACCGTGGTATGGATTTTAAAAGAACCTGGAATAATACAAAATCCCAGGTGGTCAAGACTAAGAGCCAAATGAGAACTGCATACAATACACACAATGTGCCTACAAGGTGTGCTAAGAGAATTTGGAGGTGAGAGCCATCCCTGAGGAATAGAGTCCATGAAGGCTCCTGGAGGTGGCACTTAAACAAGTGGAAAAGGAAAAGGAGCATTTCAGACAGGCAGCTTGTGCAGTAGAATGGAGATGGACCCATATTGTTTGGGAGCAAACAACTGGGTTGGAATAAGGGATTCATTTATGGAAGTAAGAAAAACAGAACTGAAGAGATGTATAGGGATCAACTTGTGGGCTTCCTTGGAGAAATGGAGTTTGAACAGCAGGGAGATATTTATTCAACAAATAAATGAGTGCCTGCCATGTGAGAGATTATTGCAGTGGGCACTAAACATATTATCTCTGAAAAAGGTGTTTGAGGTTGAGGACAGGGGAAGGGAGATAATTTGATCAATACAGAAGAGAATGCAATGAGGATAGGCAGCTTAAGTTGTAGTGAATTAGCCCAAGCCAAAAGGAATACACGTGCGCCAGCAGAACATGAACTGAAGGGGATGCCTGTGAAATATGTTACAAAGGAAGAAGAAACTGGACTGAATGGTGCAAAATGTGGGAAGAAAAACAAAGTTCAGCAGATAAATTGGTTGGCCATTAAAGGAGCTTATGCTTTAGGATTTACAGAATGTGCAATGCAATTCTGAGGCTAACAATCCAAATTCAAACTTCACAGGTTTAGGGCACAGTCCCCCACAAGACCACTCTCCCTTCAGCCGCAAGCTCTAGGGTTCCCAGGCCACCCATCCTTGGGGCCAAGTGGCTACAAATTTGGAACTGCCCACTATTCCTTCAGGTTTGATAATTCACTCAAATGACTCACGGGATTCAGGAAAGCACTAAAGTTTTATTGTAAAGGATAAAAATCAGAACGAGCTAAATGAAGAAACATACAGGAAGATGTGGGAGCTTCCCAATCGTGAAGTTTCTGTGTCCTCAAGATGTATCACCCTCTCAGGATACTGATGAATGTCAGCAGCTCAAGAGGCTGAACTGAACATCATTGTACATGATTTTTTATTGGAGTTTCATCACATAGGCATGACTGACTGAATCGCTGGCTATAAAACTGAACTTAATCTCTAACCTCCTTCCCCTCCCCAGAGGTCAGGCTGATATCACAGGACTCAAAGCCCTAAACCTCTACTTACATGATTGGTCTTTCCTTTCCAGCCCCCATTCTGGCTCATTGGGTTAGCTATCTAAAGGTACTCCAGGAGTTATCTTATTAGCATAAACTCAGGTGGGGCTCAAAAGGCCCACCATAAGTAACAAAGACACTCCTATCACCTGGGAAATCCAAGGATTTAAAGGATTCCTCTGAAGAACCAGGGACAAAGTCCAGCCACATTCTTTATTCCAGAAGTAACTCTAGGCTCTCTTAGGTAGAACTCCAGCAGACAGCTGAAGTTCCAAAACAAACTAGAGAGAGAAAACTAGCTATGTAACTCTGGCCACAAAGAGAAAGTCACATGGTATAGTTCAGTGTTCAGAGCTACTTAGCAAGGTCTACAGTCCTTGTCAAGAGGATATGCATGGGAAAAGCAACCCAAACATACACAGCATATTTTTCTAAGGAAATCAACCCTGAGCCTGATACTAACATTAGCATGAACAGAAACAGTTGCATCTTCTTTCTTAACCAGATGTCTAAAATATATATCTTTTATATGCTAATAAAACAAGTCCCTAAAGAAAATGTGATCTAAAAAATATACAAATCCAAAATTGATATAGCAGTGACTTAAAATACTTCATTCTTGTTAGACAAATGCAAAAGTGATGAGGTCAGCATTATTAATGCTCTCTTTATTTTGTGCATTGCATACCAGCATAAACTTAGCTATAATTACTCTATTTTGACATATTCTCAGTTCAATTCCTTGCCACAGATTACTGCAGTTATCAGCTAAGAAGTAGTAGATCAACCAACCTACTCCGTATACCTGCAATAATACCTACAAGTATTTGCCTTTGAGGATGATTGTATTCAAATGAAAAACATTATCTTTTCTCTCTTATTCAGTGACAGTGACACAAATGAAACTATGTAAAAGATTTTTTTCTATTTCAACTATTTATTATTCAACTTTTGAATGATCAGAAATGGATTCCAGAAAGAATATGCCTTACTTAAAAGTAAGATATCTATAAGCAGAAAAGGGTTATATTTTAAAATACACTATATTTGGATATTGCTTCTTTATACTTCTATAATAGATTATGGACTTGGCAAATAATATAAATGACTATTTGTTATTTCAAATTAATAAATACAGTATAATATATTTTTTATATAATCAAACCTTATATGCATGCAAAATATTCTTAGCTCCATGGTTAGCAGGTATCAGAAAATGGCTTAAGACATAAGCAATTTCTAGAACATATTAAAAACATATACTGACTAATAAGGACTTAAAAAAAATTTTTTGAGCGCTTAGTTTGAATCACAATGATTAGAACTTCCATAGGCAGCATTATCTAATGTCTCAGTTTTATTCCTGTGAGAAGTAGATGTTAAGAATTAGATGTGCAAGTGATTTGCTGGGAGAAATGCCTGCAGAGGATAAAGAGAAGGAGCAAGATCAGGAAAAGCCTTCAGATTCTGGTGCAGGTCTGACATCTGTGAAAGGTTGGGTAGGGGAGCAGTACAGTGCCAAAGGAAAAATTGCCCATAAGCAGAGTGTTAGATTAGGCCAGAATTACCTGGTTATATACGGTACCTCTGTTATACTCAGTTATGGGCTGGGAGCAGCCCAGGAGAGCATGGGCTTTACAGGAACGATGCAGTGAAGCCTAAAAGTCTAGCAACTAGAGGTCATTTGCCAACTGTTTTCTAGAAGGGACATCTGAGTGGTACACTTCCATGGCCACTACAGACCACCCCTTGTATATCTCATGAAATCTCTCCTCCACAGATTTCCAGGAAGTATCTCTTCATTCCTGTGGATCTCTCTTCCTGAGAGAAATTTTAATGGTGGTATATTAGGACAAATCATAGCCCTGTCTCTGCAGTTAGTCTTTGTGCAATAATTGTAGGTCCTGCTGGTTTACCTGGTGTTGCAACCCAAAAACTCATTCTTGATTCTGAGACCTACCCAATCATACCTTTTTCAAACAAAGATTGCTGCATATGTCCACTCACTATTTTTTTAAAAGATTTATTTATTTATTTTAGAGAGAGAAAGAGCGTGCGCATGAGCAGGGGAGAGGCAGAAGGAGGAGAGAGAGGCAGAAAAGCAGAGAAGCAGACTCCCCACTGAGCACAGAGCCCAACACAGGGCTCCATCCCAGGATCTTGAGATCATGACCTGAGCTGAAACCAAGAGTTGGAGGCTTAGCTGACTGAACCACCAAGGCACCCCTGTCCACTCAGTATTAAAACTGAACAAGGGACTGGGGTGCCTGAGTGGCTCAGTCAGTTAAGCGACTGCCTTCAGCTCAGGTCATGATCCCAGGGTCCTGGGATTGAGCCCTGAGTCAGGCTCCCTGCTTAACAGGGGAGTCTGCTTCTTCCCCCCCGCCTGCTCATGCTCTCTCTCTCTCACTCACTCTCTTTCTTTCAAATAAATAAATAAAAATCCTTATTAAAAAAAAACTGGACAACGAAATATCACAGATGTCAAAGTGAATCACCTGGATTCCACACATATTGCCTCTGTCATGAAAAAAGTAGCCTTATATTGTTCTGGAAAACGGATTCATTACTGCTGCAAAGATGGTGACTCCCCTCCTTACCTGGTATTTTCTGGACACAAATTGTCCAAACTGCCTAAGTAGCAGCTGTAGCTTTTAGTTTAATGGTACCTCTGCTCTTTTCCTTGGCAAGAGTTTGCCCCTTTGCAGACTAGGGCCTCTAATGGAAAGTTCCACAGTGGAGTTAGGAGTGGACTGTAAGTAGCACCATTCCTTTCCTACCTCTTGGTACTTGGGCCCATATATTCTTCTTATTTAGACCTCTGACTTAGTATCTATTATGTCCTGAAGTATGGCAATGCCTCTTCACACAGTGATGCCACCAAGCTGACTCTCCAATAGAAGGTCATTCCAACATTCTGTGAGAAGAGCTGCCTCTGGATGGTGTGGTATGTGATTCAGTCAGTGGATCCTGTGGCCATTGGTCCATTCCTATACCATATTTATTGTGGTTTCTCTGTTGGATGATATTGTGAGGAATTCAATGCCTATGGATCAGACTTTTAGTAAACCTCCAGATAGTAGTGCTGACTAAATCCCTTTTGGAAGGAAAGTCAAACCCGTAAGTGTACCCATATTCATAATAGATATCTTTCCCTGTGAGAGGTCCCTCCTGGACCTTTTAGAATGGAGCATCCCCAGTGTAACTGAATTGTTAACAAGAGTTCACTTGGTATCTTTTGCTGGAAGATTGGACATCCAGATGTGGCAGTAGCTGGATCAGCCTTGCTAAGTGGGAATTCATGCTACAGGACCAATTTGTAGCCTCCATCTCTGCCACTGTGACTACTCTGTTCATATGTCCATTATGCCAGTTCTGGGGTGGTTGATGACAAAAGTTGGCTAACGTCATGAGCCAAATCATTTTGTGTACCTAGGTATTCAGTACCTCTGCAGTGGAAAATGATTTGTTGTCAGCACTGACTTAGGATACAAAAATTTCCAGACTCTTAGTCTCCTCCCATATGACTTTCCACATATTTCTACTCCAGACTGCCTTATCTTCACTAATCTAATCCTTTTATTTTCCAGTCCTAGGTCATTGTCCCTGCCCAAGAATCTGTATATGCTTTCACCTCAGGTCACTCTTCTTTCCCCATAAAGTAGATAACCATGTGCATTTCTTGCAGTTCTACCAATGAGGAAAGATTACCCTCTTCACCGAATCTCTAAGCCACCCTTGAATGTTACTATAATGTAGCCAACGTCAATTTTCAGCTCATATCCACATACAAACTGACCTATCCATAAGCCAAACTCAGGACTTTTTCCCTTTTTCAGGTGGTCATATGGAACCCCAACCCCCTGCCCCCACCCTCCACAAATCAGGTCTCAGGTGCAAGCTGGGGGAGGAGCACTGGTGCAACTGTGATGAATGACATGGTGGTTTGGGATACCTGCCTATGCACTATACTCATGTCCTCTAATCCTTCTCAGGCTCAACCAGGATGTACTATTTCCATCTTAGGATGGAATGCTGATGGGTCTGCTTAACTTTATGACTTGGTGTGTCCAAGAGAGAGCCCAGTTATAATGAATAGTTCTAAATGCGTGGTCACTTGTTACACCATGGATAAGGGTTCTGTCTCCACCAGGGCTCAGTAAAATAGCAGGAGTGGTTTCTCAGGAGGCATATACTCCTTTGCTGCAGATGGCATTGCCTTGCTCCAAAACCCCAGAGGCCTGTGTTTTAATTTTTCCACTAGGGCTTATAAACCCCGCACTGCATCATTATCCACCACTGACATGTCCTACACCATAGGATCTGCTGCAAAGCCTGAAGGAATCTACGCAGTCTACACTTGCTGCATTGTTGCAATATCGTTCCTCATTTTTACCTTCTTCTGTGTGTACATGTTAAGCAGTTCCCTTATTGATTGTCCATCTATTCTGCCCCTAGAGATGCCACTAACCATCCCCACAACTCCCTGCAAGTCAAAGTCCCGTGGCTGTCAGTCATCCTTGCCAGTCATTATAGAAATTGTGATGACATAGCTTCAGCAATCAAGCACTTCCAAATAGGCTCTATTCCTTCAAGCTCCATTATTCCCTCTGCTCTTACTAAACCCCATTCTGTGAGTACTTCTACCATCATCTCTGCCTGCAGAGCTGAGAGCCACCATCAAAGTTCCTAGTGATGCTGAGGCTCTTACTATGGGCACATACTTTTTTTTTAATAAAGATTTTAGGTTTTTAGAACAGTTTTAGGTTCACAACAAAAGAGAGGAAGGCACAGAGATTTTCCATATAGTCCCTGCCCCTACACATGCATACCCTCCCCCATTATCAACATCACTCACCAGACTAGAACATTTTGTTACCAAGGATGAACCTATGTTGACACATCATAATCAACCACTACTACTTCCTCCACTATCTACCAGGGAAACTCAGGCAGATCCGTTCTGCCATGCATGGGCTCTCACTTTCTCCAGGTTCTAACACTGACTTCACCATATCCCCTAAGGTCCTTGCTATAGTATTAAATCCTGTGTTCCAAGAAAGACACCCAAGTCAGTGAATTCTTACATATTTAGACTTACATTCTGGCCTACTTGATCAAGCTTCCTCAAAATCCAGCCCATTCCTTGGATCCAGCTGATAAATGCTGACCCATCTTTACAGCTCCTTTGTATATAAAATTCTTTCATCCATTATCAGGCTTAGGTCATCTCCACTCAGATTATGCTGAGATTTAACCCAAGTTATTGGCCTAGAAGCCAGGAGAGGAGGTGGGCTACTCTTCAAGAAGCATCTGTTGTCTTGTAGGGGAGAGACCTTTACGGTGTCTTTACTGATCCAGATGTGCTAGCCCTTAATAGAAAGGGACAGTTTCAGGGCACCTGGCTGGCTCAGTCAGTAAGCATGCTACTCCTGATCTCAGAGTCATGAGTTCAAGCCCTGCACTGGGTGTAGAGATTACTTAAAAAAAAAAAAAAAGACGACAAAAGAAAGGGGTAGTTCCTCTTGAAAAGATATCTAAGTGTCACAGATCCATGGCTACCACATTTCTTTTAATCTTTAAGAGGTAAATGTTATCAGTTCCACTTTGCAATGATGAAATTTAGCTCAGAGTCACTGACTGATTTTACAGAACCACACATCTCGTAAATATCAGAGCTGGAATGGTAATTCAAAAACATCTGGTTCCAGACCCATGTTGCCTCTCCAATAACAGACTATAATGACTAACACTCTGGTTCATTACAAAAACTTCGGAAAGAATAGATACTGTCTTAAATGTATAACATATGTGAAATCTCAATTAAAACAATCAATAATATTACTAATGAAACAGGTCTTCTGAGTCTATTTGTATAAAGAGTCACTGGTAGAATAAGTGAGAAATTTAAAAAATAATTACCAAAGTAGGTGAGAAGGAATTAAGCAAACTTCTCAAACTATAAATTTTTATACAGTTTTGACTTTTGATACACATAACTATATTGTGTAGTTTTTAAATTAAGCAGTTTTTAAAGACTGAAAATAAATCCCACAAACCAAAAAACTACACTACACATGAAATTTGCGTGGGGTGGGGGGGCGGGGAACTAGCCTACAGCAATGGAATGATTGTGGCAAGAATTTTTCTAAGAGATTCATAATCATTATATTTTGGATCTTTACAACAAACCTTGTACAAATAATCTCATATTAAAGAGATTGAAGGTCTTGCTGCAAAATGACTGACTTTGACTAAAATTTCAATATTTTTAAAATCGCAAATTGACAAAATTTAGCTCACTTACTCCTCAGCATTATAAAGGAAAAATAACTGAGTTTCTTATGGACAGAGAAAATGTTTGTTCAATGTGCAGCTGAAAATGAAATAGCATAAAACAAAACAGGCAAAAGCCTCTGCCCTTATGGAGCTTGTATTTTAGAGAAAGCAACAAATAAACGAACATAGAAACAAATACTTAAGGCATTAAAGAAAAAGCTGTATGTGTAATAAGAACTGTAATCAGTTGTATAGATGTCAGCAGAAGACCACTTAAAGAATTGCAGCTTCCTGAGGGGTGAGGTATATCTCAAAAAGTTTATCCACATTAAGACCAGTCATTGTCTAACAGAAAAATGTCATGTGAAAATTAAAATATTTTTAAAATTTATTTAAAAACCATCCTTTTCCCTGAAAATTGCCAATGTTATACATGTGGCCCAAAGAATGTTCCATGTGTAATGGTAGACTGAATTCTAAAACTTCTAGGTAACTAGCAGACCACCACGTGAGAAAGCTATTTCCCAAAGGCACAGGCCCTGGTACAATGGGGCTCAAAACAATGTCTTACCAATGACAGAATCAACATTTGTTAATGATTGATTCAGGAGCATCTATAGGAAATATGTGCCTTCCAAATGTTATAATTGCTAAAAGAGTATCATTAGTTATTATGACTAATAATGACTTTCTACTCAGGTTCAAATTCCTTCCTAATTTTAAAAACTCATTCTGTACTGATAGGGAGAGCAATTTGATATGAAACTTTATGAAAATCATGGAAAGAATAAGGAAATAAATGGCAAATTGATACAAGATGGTGTTAAATTTTCTTGGAAAAGATGACAATTTGGGGGAAAAGTTAAGATTTATTGCTTACTTTTTTGTCTTTAATTTTATATGGTATTCTTGAAAATCCAAAGGTTAAGCAAAACAATGAAATTTTCTAATTATTTCTAGGGAATATGTGGAAATTAATGATTACTTAGTGTCTAGACATAGGCAAACACTTCTTCATACAAATTCAATTTTATTTGTGCTTTTGTAAGTTATTAGCATTCATTTGGATACAGTTTTTTGTTAAATTACTTTACTTAATGAGGTGTGCTATGAACATGATATTGCTGACACAAGATACTCAAAATAGATAGAAAATCAGAGTTTTCTTCAGTTAATAAGCTTTCAGAACAAAATAAATTAACATTCTTCTTAATTTGTATTTTTAATATTTAATTCTAATCACATACTCTAGCTACCTAACATATCAAAATAAATATGGTTTGTAAGATACCGGAGTGCTATAAAGTATTGCTGCAAGAAAATACTCAGAGGTAATTATTTTAATAATAGGTAGTATTTTAGAAAGAAGATCATCAAAATAAAATGATGGTTGAGACAATGAAATAGATAATCTGGATGAAAGCATAGCTATCCTTCAAAATCAATGCCCAGAATATATGCAGACAGCCACACTGATCACTGAGAAGGCTGAAATGAATCAATTTTTCATGCATCAGTCTTTAAATTCCAGGTGTACAGTCCTGTAGGGAGCCTACAGTTTAAAATGTGGTATGAAATTAGTTTTACTGTTTCTAAGTTTAAGACAAAACCTAACAATTGCATATATCTAAATAGATAAGTTATATTTTTAAATGTATTTTTGAATCCCAATAGTCCAATTATTTCTGGTGAAAATACTTAATTGCTTCACATCTGCATCTAAATTCTCATTTCTCTTGTTTTGAAATTGGCTTCAACCAGCTCTAAGTTTTGGCTGTAATCTCTTTCTTATTTTCTGCATACATAAAAAAGAAAAACAAAGAGCTACTCAATAAAATAACTTGTCCCTGAGAATTAAAATAGTCATCGTAACATTGATGGTTTTAGTGGCTTCAGATCTAGCCTAATGAAGGAGATTGTTCTTGAATGTTTTAAAGTTTTCTCCACTTGGGGCGCCTGGGTGGCTCAGTTGGTTAAGCGACTGCCTTCGGCTCAGGTCATGATCCTGGAGTCCCAGGACCGAGTCCCACATCGGGCTCCCTGCTCAGCAGGGAGTCTGCTCCTCCCTCTGACCCTCTTCCCTCTTGTGCTGTCTCTCATTCTCTCTCTCAAATAAATAAATAAAATCTTTAAAAAAAAAAAAGTTTTCTCCACTTAAGTTGGGAAGTCAGGGAGCAAAGCTCAACTGGAGAACACAGATAGTTGGTTTATTCTGTGCCTGGTATTAACTAAGCTAGCTAAGCAGGCTCTGTAAGACTTTGTTGACTCTTTAGACCTCAGTCTTCTCATTAATATGCCCTTCAGCAGGGTTGTTAGGATCAAGCAGAAGGAAGTAAGAGTTGATATATGGAAGTTTATCGTTCATATTTGGCCTTAGCAAATGCCAAGGATCCATTCTAGGTTTTGGGTTTTTTTTTTTTTAAGATTTTATTTATTTATTAGTCAGACAGAGAGAGCAAGCACAAGCAGGGGAGCGGCAGGCAGAGGGAGAGGGAGAAGCAGACTCCCCGCTGAGCAGGGAGCCCCACGGTCCCAGGACCTTGGGATCATGACCTAAGCTGAAGGCAGATGCTTAACCAACTGAGCCACCCAGACGTCCCTCCATTCTAGTTTATTAGTCAAATTAATTAAGTCGCTTGATCAACTACAAATATTACAAAAATAGTTTAGGTTGTGAATGGTTTAGAATACAATAATATTTTATACATATTCCATCATCTTGTAACAAAAATGTTATAATATTCTTACTAAAGGATCATCATATTCCATTCTTCTAGCTAACTGCTCCCCAATAATCCTTCCCTCAACCTCGCATACATGGCCATTGAGTTCAAGATGAAATATTTCGGTAGCTTTAAAATATAATGTGTCTTAATCTTCCAGAAAGGCATTCAAACAGGGGAGGCTTTAGTGTATTTCAAAGCAAACAGTAAGCTTGCTCATATTTTTAAGTCATCCATTTTTTTTGCACCTAAAACTCTCACCCTCGTTCTATCTATTGATGTTCAATGTTTCTGATGCTGGTTCAGAGAACATAGGAACATAAACACTTGTCTATAGTTAACTTCTTTCAGGAAGAAAATGTCATTTTGAGACACAACCATAATCTATGACTCAGGATTCTCTCTCTCTTTTTAGGATTCTGTCTCTTAAGAAATAAAAAGTAATATTTGGAGGAAAAAATGACTGCTATCCTTTATAATATACCTGGAACAACCCTATATGTACTTTTCATAGACTTTTATGGATTGGTCAACTTTGAACTTGTCCAACTTATATTAATAAATACTTAAAAAAATGGAACAACAAAGCTAAACAGATTCCGACTATTTCTTTGATTTCTTTCTTTGGTAGGCAATGTGTGTAGATTATTATCAATCAGTAACATCTAGGGATTCAGTGATTCCCAAAGAAAAAGAAGAGGGTATTTGACTTTAGAGATGGGAATGGACAGACTATGATGAGAAAGCAGCACATTGCTTGTTTCTTCATTTGTTTTTAGTTCTAATTTTTCATGTTTTTAAATAGTGAATGATATTCACCTATAATAACTCAAATAATATGAGCAAAGGAGAAGGTTCAGCAGAGTCTTGCTTAGGTAAAGTTTATCAAATAATAATACATACTTAATGATTACTATGAGCTATGAACTGTTATCTGCAGTAACTCATTTAATCTTGATATAAAGCACATGAAATATATTATTGCTGTTGTTGTCATTCCAATTTTGAAGATGAGAAAACAGGTTTTTCCAGGCCAAAGTTCACAGAGCTAGCATGTCACAGAGCTAAAATCCAAACCAAGGTCATGCTGTCTCTGGAGCCTAAGCTCTTAACACTGATGCAAAATCCTGAGTTAATGATTTTAAAACAAAACAAAGCAAAAACTTTATTGTACTCTTTGAAAACAAAAAAGGAATCTGATGCTCACAATGATGCCTCTATCTAGAATGAAAATGTTGGTAGACTAAGTAGTCTCCCCCATCTCACCATTCCTTTTGTCTGTATGTAACCTAGAATGTCTTTATTGGTCAAGACAATTTAAGTCCTACCCTGAAAGACTGAACAGGAAGTCACTGAAAAGATGAAACTATTATCATTCCACATATTAAAGCATTATATTTAATCAGAGGAAATAAAGATAAAAGTCCTTAATCTTGTAGTGACTTGACATTGTCACACCAGGAAATCTTTGGAAGCATTATTATCCTTAGCAAGGACATTGAGAAAAAAAGCAGATTGTAGATCTATTCTGATAATCATCATGGCAGGTGAATTAACAGCTGAGTCAGCCCAATTACTTATGTTATCGCTAGAATCAATAGTCACTATTTTTGTCTGTCTGCTTCCCACTCACCATCCCCACAGCTATGGGAGATTACAAAAAAGAGGCCACAACATGTTCAGTAAACAAACACAGCAAAATGGCTTCAAATCCTGACTTTATTCTTAATATGTGATTATAAGCAAGTTATCATTTGAGAGCCTCAGTCTCTCATGTCTAAAATGGGGCTATGGTACTGCTGAAGAAGTGAATGAAATAATGTATCTTAAAGTGTCAAGCACTGTTTCTGGGTTAAAATCCTTCTGACTTGAATCAAACTAACTGGAGTATAAATTCCCTTTATTATTTTTGGTCAAGTTGATGAATTAGCCATGAAGTAGACCAGTTAATCCAGGAAATAAAAAGATGACCCAAAACATGTGGTAAATTGCTTGAGTAGAAAAAGCCCAAATATTTGCTGTCTGCTTGTTTGTTTGCAAGTTCAAGGGAAGAGTTTATACCATGGGTCTCTCTGGAATGCCAAACACCTTCTGGTGGCAATCATTTGGTATGCATGGTAATAGCTTTCCTTTAGTTCTTTGTGACACTAATTTACATTATCCAGTAGAATTAACACTGACCAAAGTAAAAAAACAGCTTTATTTAGAGTTACAAACATTAAAAAATAAACACACTGAGGGTTTCTTACAGTTAAAGAAAGCAAGATTATAGTTCTATACAAAGATAATAGTAAGGAGTGGGCATAAGAAAAACAGGAAGAAATTTGGATTAGTCAGAAATGCCTCAGTCTGACAGATGTGAAACCTGGTTTCTCATCTAAGTGCTATAATGACTGGAATGTGATTTTGCACAACTAATGTAATCTCTCTGAAACACAGCTGCCTTATCTAAAAAATGAGGAAAATAAACTCTCTAGGTTGAGTCCCAAAGTCTCAAACATCCTATGATTGTGTTAAGTGCTGACAAAGAGCTGTTGTAAAATTAAATGTTACCAAACATGGACATTGACTCACTTAAGCATCCTGAAAACATTTACTGAGCACCTATTAAGTGTCACACATTATTTTAGGAAGGTTGGTTACAGCAGGAAATACAAGCATACCTTGGAGGTTTCATGGTTATGGTTCCAGATCCCCACAATAAAGCAAATATCACAATAAAACAAGACAAATAAATTTTTTGGTTTCCCAGAGCACATAAAAGTTATGTTTATACTATACTGTAGTCTATTAAGGGTACAATAGCATTATGTCTAAAAAAACACAATGTACTTATTTGAAAAATACTTTATTGCTAAAAAATATTAACCATCATCTGAGCTTTCAGTGAGTGATCACTGATCGCAGATAACTATAACAAATGTAACAATAGTGAAAAAGTTTGAAATATGGCAAGAATTACCAAAATGTGACACAGAGACACAAAGTGAGCTAATAGAAAAATGGTACCAGGAGCCTTTTTCAACACAGAGTTACGACAAACCCTGAATTTATAAAAAAGACATTATCTGTGAAAGGCAATAAAGCAAAGCACAATAAGTTAAACAAAGTTCCTGACCTCATAAAAAGAAACAAGAAACAGGCAAAAACCTATGTTTTAGATTGCTCTAGACTACCTATGGGAAGGAGATAATGTGGTGGCGGAACTGTAAAATTTAAGTCCATAAAAATGGAAAGGATGGGAAATCTTGAGCCCTGGAGGGTGATAGGAGCATGTGACTTTTCCATTTGGAAGTACTCTGCTGGTACACAGGTCTTACTGCTCTGCAATCCACGATGATATTGAGTGCTTTCCTCACTCCAAGAGCTCATAACAAGTGAGCTGAGGAATATTGATGCATTTCTAGGAAGGGTATGACTCATGACTAGTGTCACAATCATCTCTCAACCTTATGCTCATCCCCCGTACCCTTCTTCCCATCCATCCCTTCTTTATTCGTTCAACCACTCATCCATCTGATCATCTATTCAATCGAATGACACTCACTGAGCCCAATCTGTAGCAGATACTGCGCTGCATTCTATACTATTTTGCAGTGTCCTCAAAGTGTTCATGAAACTGTGGTAGCAACAGAAAGTGCAGAGATAAGTGACTCTTGGGAGGTGAGAGCCAAAAAAGATCTCTAAGAGATTACTAAAGGAACAGAGCAAAAAAATCCTCTGTACCTGTCTCCATTAATTGGAACTCTCCTTGGAGCTTGACTGGGATGCTGGCAATAGGGATATGAATCATTTTTCTTGATTATCATAGCTAGACATGATTTAAAAAAAAAAAAAGGATATGACCCCATTTGACAAACTCCTACAGCCAAGATAATTTTGAAAGACTGGATGTTTTTTCAAGATGTTTACCAATTTGACAGGGAAAAAAAAGTACATCTCATGGGCATGACATTCCCATCTAAAGTACTGGAAAAGACACCTGGGTCTGAATACTGGCCAATGACTTGGGACAAGGTCTTAAACCTTTCCCAGTCTCAGTTCCCTTTTCTATAAATTAACAGGGTTTTTTAAATGTGTATAAAGTGCTTCACACATTCCCATTATAAAGTAAGTGCTCAGTAAATAATAGAAAATATGATTATTTATTGAGTAACTCTTTAGTGCCAGGCACTATGATAAGAATTTAAACATTATTTTATTTCTCCTCCCACCACAATGCTGGAAGTAGATGTGACTATGCCCATTTTACAATTGAGAAAACTGAGGCTTACAGAGTTTAAATAACTTAGACCACACCACCAGCAATATTGAGCTGGTTAGGAAATGATGCTAAAGCCCGTATTTATCCTAACAGACCCCACTGCCTCCCCAAAAGCCATCACTTAGCCTGTATGCTCTTCTTTCAACTCCAGTCTTGTAACAATACCTGTGGTCAGTGCTAAAAAATAAGAAATAATGTACAATTCTGCAGGTCTAGGTAAAAGTGTCCTCGTTAGCTTAATAAGGAGAGCGACTGAGAGATTTTGTATAGAGAGTGAACATATACTCATCTCTCTGCTCTCAAATCCTTGATCTTATCTCTGTGAGGGTATTTATTTAGCCTATTTCTTGATAATTGGTTCCATGTGTGGTTCCTTCCACAAGACTGATTTTTTCTAAAGGTGAGTGGAGGCTCCTTCTGTTCACTAGATTTTCTATACAGTATACAGTGCAGTTCTGATGAACATTAAGCTGTCAAGATAGGTTGACAAATGGAAGAGTGGATGTAAGAATGAGTAAATATGAGAGAGAAGTTCAAGATACAAAACCCATGCCCTGTCCCTGTTGCTGATTTTTATACAGGATTTACATGTTGTTTTGATTTGCACTTAGTCTCTGTTTTAAAAAATTGTATCATAGGTAACCCATTTATACATTATTTAAAACATGTAGTTCCTAAGGATATGCAAAATGCAATTACCATATAGATACTGAATACAGAATCAGTCAGTTCCTCCTATTCTCTCCACTGAAGAGATAACATAAGGAGCCCTCTTCAGTATTAAGGCCTTATTGCCAAGTATTCCCACTGGGATCATTAGAATGTTAATAGGTATTATCCAGGGAAAAGAAGGGATTCTGATACTGCGGTGGTTTCAAATTATGTCCACAAATTCTTTGATATTCTTCTCTTCAAAAGGTAGAGCTTAAGTACCTTCCCCTTGAGTGTGGGCTGTAATTCCTGACTTGTTTTTAACAATGTATAACTAAAGAAACAATGTCATAAAAGGCATTAGGAAGAAAAAAATGAGGGAGGCACACTGTGTTTCTTCTCTCTCTTAGATCATTGGCTCTGGGAGAAGCCAGCTGCCATGTTATGAGGACATTTTAGTAGCCCTCCAGAGAGGTCTACATTGTGAGCAACTGACCATGACCAGCAAGGGGGTAAGCCAACTTAAAAATAGATCCTTCAGGGCTAGTTAAGCCTTCAGGTGATCGCATCCTCAGCCAACATCTTGACTGCAAACTCAGGAGAGACTCTGAACCAGAAACAATACAGCTAGGCTCCTGACCTAGAGAAACTGTGAGATAATACATTTTTGTTGATTTAAGCTGCGAAATTTTGGGATTGTTTGTTACAAAGCAATTGAAAACTAATAAAATTGTTAAATATATTTTTAAAAACTTTTAAAGCCATCCTAGATATATATTCTTTTTTTCCTAGAACTTTAATGTCATTTGTGGAATAATGGGAAAATATAATAGCTGTTGGTTTTTCCAAATTTTCTTTTCAAAATCTTCCAAATGGAATGCCTTGGAAGTCTGGTGTTCCTTAAAACATATTCTGAGAAAGCATATTTCAAACAAATTTTCTCTATTCTCACTGTTATAACTGACTGCTTTCACAAGCTTTCTTCTGGCTTCTAAGGGTTATTTACATGTCTCTTGCCAAGAAGGGCCAAAGCTAACTCAACAAATAATTCATTAATTCCTTTCTACTTCCAATGATCAAATTTCACAAAACCTACCTAAAACCAGTGACTAACTTGTTTTAGAAGATATTGAAATAACATGCAACTTTTACAAATGATAATTATGAAGCCTTTAGCGTACATAACGTAAAATTTTTAAGGAATCAAAATCAAATATAATTGTTACAACATGAAAATTATATGCTCACACACACTTAATGATACAAGTAATACATGGCATTATTCTTGTTTTAGCATACAGAAGTATACAGAGAAGAGTTGCTAAATCTTCTTTTAACTTCTATCTTCTATCCAGAGGTAACTACTAAAAAAAGTTCGGTGTGTACCCAATCTATCGGTCCTCTCTTCCTATAGTTACAGGCTTTTTAATTTTATATTTATACAATAGAGATACTATATCTTTATATAACTATTTAAAGTTTATGTAACATCTAGATCTTTCTATGTCAATTCATATACACCTACTTCATATGGATTGATAGATTTATTTCCAGTCTTTTACTATTATAAACAATGCTGCAGTAACACATGCTTGCTCACATAGCTTGAGCATGTGTGCAAGTACTTCTTAGAATGTGTTCATAGAAGCAAAATTTTGTGGTCAAAGAGGTTATGCATTTTAAATGCCAATAACTGATTTCAAATTGCTTTCTAAACTTGCTTTTTAAATCTAAAATCACACAAAGAAAACTTATATTTCCATATCCTTTCTAATACATCAAAATTATTTTCCCTTATTTGCAAATGTGACCGACAAAAAATTTAGAACTTGTTTTAATTCGCTCTCCCCTAATTCTTGCAGTGTGCCATCACATGGTTATTGGTGATTTGTATTTTGATTCTATGAATTGCCCATGAACCCTTATGATATCCTTTGGTCAGTACAGAATTGACTAAAACAGAAAAAAAAAAATATTGCAGTCTTGGAATTTACATTTTGATAGGGAAAGATAGATACTATAATGCAAATAAGTAATAAATATGTCAGGTTCTATAGAAAAAAATAACATAGGAAAGGGGACATGGCAGGGTCCTTTGTTTCCAATGGAATGATTATCTTCTGATAAATTTTTGGTAGTGTTTGACATATCATGATAGTAAATATTTGCCTACTAATAAAGGAACTATAATATTTTTTCTTTGTCAGTTTTTTAACCATGTTCATGAGGCTCATCATCAGAAACTTGTTTTTAATTTGTATGAGGTCAACGTTGTCTCTCTAAACTTTATAGATTCTAAATTTTGTGTCTTGCCTAAGAAAAGTCTTCCACTTCACAAGATCATTATTAAAAGAAAAACTTTTCAGCAAATTTTAACTCTTCTAGAAAGTTGTCCATTTTTTTCTACATTTTCAAATTCATTGGCATAAAGTTGTACAGAATTTCTCACACATTTTAATCTCCCCTGAATCTGTATTCATGTCCTCTTTCTCATGTTTAATATAATTTATTCCCATATTCCCTCTTTTTCTTGATGAATTATTCCAGAGACTTGTCTAGTTCATTAATTTTTCAGAAACCAGCTGGGTTTTTTTCTCTTGGCTTTTACATTTCATTATTTTTTATCTGAATTAATTTCTCTCTTATTTTTATGAATTTATTTTATTGTGCTATATGTACCATCTCTTATTTTTGTTAAAATTTGGGGGGAAATTCCTAGGTTAACCCCCAGCTCACAAATATGCTCTGTAGTTATGCCTATTTTATATCCCGTCCTTCCATTCAACAAACTTTGAATGTCCCAAATCTCTACATTATTCTTTTTCATGACCATAATATTCTGCTGCAACTCCCCTCAAATATAATCTTGCTTATCCTCAGGATTTCTACTATTTTTGCTATTACTTACTCAATTTTGTCAGGTGTTATATACTTAATGTTTCTTTTAGTAATAATGTTAATTTCCTTCAGATATTTGATAATTCTTGGCTATTTGATCATATTTCAATTAGATACCTCTTGACTGCTTTGATGACCACATTTTGCCTCTATGGGAGAGGAGAGGTCAGGGCTGTGGTAAATTTGGGATGTGAGTTAAACAGTCTAATGAATAGAGACAACCCTGTCTTCTTGGAAACCAACAGCCCCCTGTCATCTCGCCTTGATTTTATAATTACTCATGTTCTGGCTTTCTGCTTTATCCTGTAACCAAATAATGCCCAGACCACTGCTTGGTGAAATAGAGGAGAAGTGGGAAATTAGTTGCTCTAGGTGCACAAGATACAGCTCAGCAATGACATCAACCTGTCTTCCCAAGTTCCACCCAACAGTTTGTGTTCGTTGCATTGGGCCTGGCTCAATCGGGAAGTTATCACTACTACTTCAGGAATATTTAGATCATGTTTTATATTTTGTTTTCTTATGGTTTTACTCTTCAGTAATCTATGCACATTTGCTTTTTATCTTTCAGGAAACTTATGATAGTTCTGGTTATCTAATGACATTATGTGTAGCTTTTCCATAGTCGTGGGTTTATTCATTGAATAAATGAATCTTCTCTTTCCTTTAGTTGGCTTTTAGAGGGGAAGATGAGTAGGCACAAGTTCTCATTCTTTCATTTTGGTGCAATCTCCCTACTTATGATAGTTTTGATGGGAAAAAGTAAACTTCACTATACCAATGATGAAGAACTTCAACTAATGTTTCCCCCCAATTTTAAGTCCCTGAACCACAGAATGAAAAACAGTGATTTAATGAACTCCCCTGTTCTGATTCCATTCTCATCCAGCAACACTTTGCATGTGGCCTGGTTTTCCACACAGGTCTTCCTAGAAGAGAAAAATGCATAAATGATGCACTTTGAATGCTCCAATATTTATGGTGGCAATTTCTTATTGTAAATTATAAAGCAGACATTTTGGTTTAAAACATCAGTGTCTGGATTTTGTCTAATATGTCTCTTGCCCTACAGGATGGAGCATTCCAGGACTTGGTTTCCAAAAATTCAAGGTTTAAGTTCAAACCTTGGATGTATAGTGATCAAATGCCTGGACTTTGGTACCAAGCTACCTGAGTGTTAATTCTGGCTCCACCACGTAATAATCACAAGATCTTGCTATCTCAGCTTCCTCATCTCCCAAAGTAGCTTGACATATAGACAGAAATTTATAAGTGTTATCAAAAAACATCATAAAGGAAATTCACATAAGTTCATATTATCCAAAGTAAACCTACAGGATATTACTTGTTTCAAATAAGCAAGGTTCTACTACATGGACCAAAGTTAAACAAGTATATTTAATTTATAGCTTCTCAGATCCCTTAATGTGTTATGTGCAACATGCTTGAGTCTTTAATAACAGGATATGATATAGAGATAAACTTAGTTGACTTCAAAATTATTTTATTTTAGAGTAGTTCACAGAATTTATTTCCTCAGAAAATACTTCGGGGAAAGGTGCACCAAAGGGAAATGTCACCCTGATTGTCTCTTGGGAGACTATGGCCTGTCATGTGTCCAACAAGACAATACTGAGACATCTCCATGGTAATAATGAGTTTTTAGTGGACATAGCTGTCTAGAGTATATACTCCATACTAAGAAATTCTGCATAGCACAAGCACCCCAATAGTCACCATCTTTTCCCACCACCACAACTTATTTTTTAAAATCCCAGTCTCCCAGGCCCTGTGATGATGAGAATAACTAATCCAGGAACATTAAAAAGTGGATTTTTTTTTAAAAGATTTTATTTATTTATTTGAGACAGAGAGAATGAGAGAGAGAGAGAGAGCACATGAGAGGGGGGAGGGTCAGAGGGAGAAGCAGGCTCCTTGCTGAGCAGGGAGCCCGATGCGGGACTCGATCCAGGGACTCCAGGATCATGACCTGAGCCGAAGGCAGTCGCTTAACCAACTGAGCCACCCAGACGCCCTAAAAAGTGGATTTTAAAAAATATTAGTAGGTCACACTGTTGGGTTTACTCAGTAAATATCTGTCTCTATTGTGGTTGCTATTCTGTGTTTCAGCACATGCTTCTTGGATACACAATACCTTGCCCATATCCAGAAGGAGGCGACATTCAATGGTAGGTTTTTCTGTTACCATGGTGGGGCTATTTTTGAACAGTTGAATATTTGGGAATTTGACAGGATAACATAATGTTGCCTCTTTCTACTGTTCATGAGAAGAGAGAAAAGAATACAAAGCAAACAGCAGCAGCGGCAATGAATGCCCTCTTTATCTTCCTGTCACTTTTAGAGTTATTGACACAATTAATTACTTATATTTGCATACAGTATAATTTACCAAGCATGCACAAACAATAGTTATATGCATTATAATTGGATGATGCATTAAAAACCCTAATAAATGGACACTTGACTAAATGAGAATGGAAGGTAAGAGCTCCCCAATTCATCTTTTATTAGCTAGCTTGATGACAATAGGGTGTGGCTTTCTCTTGTTTGCCACGGTATCTGGCTCAAAATATGCAATTGATAAATATCTGCAGATTAAATGAACTAGAAATTGATGACAAAGGATGAAGCAATTCATTGTCTGAAATACTGTTTCTTAAGTATAAATTTGAATGCAAGAATGAAAACATTATCTACAATTAGTTTTTTAAGCACCTGTAACTAGACGGTAATACCCATCTCTAGAAGGGAGACACTGATCATATTAATGGTGTGTGTGCACAGGGCAGTGGAAGGGCAGTTGGAAGAGAGATACAGTGAGAGAAAATAACAGGGACATTTTAGTGTAAAGATATGTACTGTAACCAATGACATTTTGAGACATTAACCAGCCCATTGTTTGATACAGTTAAAGAGCCACAATCTGTCAAATAAAACATACCATCCATTTGGCCCCAACTGTAGCTAAGTACTTGTGCTGTGATCCCAGGTTGAGTGAGATAGGGGCATCCATGCCAACCTTAGGTCATTTCTGATTATCTAAATATGAAAAAAAAAAGTAAATTTTCCATTAAAAAAACAAAAATAATAAAATGCAGTATCAAACTAGATCTATTCAAGGTGATGATCGGTGTTTCCACTGATCTGGGGATATTCTCTGATAGCTGGCTCTGCCCCTAGGAACCACTTTGCAGAGAGAGAAAGATAAAAATGCTGTCTCTTCACAGTGCCCCTAGCTTCAGCTAACCACCACTGGCACACAGTCAGCAAAATGATGGTGAGATTGCAGCTCATCAATTCACATGCAGGCCAGTATGTTTGATTTGGCCGCTCCAAAGAAACCTCTGCTAAGTCTATTTGATATAAGGCCCCAAGCGGCGATTCAAAAAGCCCCTGTGGCTACTTCCTCATTAGGAGGCTTGTTGTCAGGGACAGGCATGAGCAGCATAGAGTGTGGGGAGCCGGTAGAGAGTTCTATCAGTTTCCCCGATACCATGAGAGCATCAAATGCCGAGAAAAGAGACTACAAATGGCAAGGAGAAAGTGAAATGAGCAGGTGTGCAGCTAAATTAAATCAGGAGGTATCTTTATGTACACAGACGTTTGAACTGGTTTTCTTATGTTTTATAAGCTAGGTCTTGAGAAGTACAGAAATCCTACTCATGCTACATTAACCTCAAGAAGGAATTTATTGACTGAAAGAACAGATAAGTTCAAGTTTGAGGCCTAGCTTCAGCCATGTCAGGAATATTGGTCTTCAAAGCTATTTTCTGGGCTCCCTGCCCCCCATCATTTCTTCTTTTTTTCTGAGCTGGCCTCATTCTTTCTTACTGCATATGCATTTCCTTCGAGTGACTAGGGACATGGCTATTGGGAACCCAAATTCAAATCCTCCCAGCCTAGAAACCCAAGCAGGAAAAGGGTTCCTCTTTCTAAATGTCACAGACTGATATAAAGAAAACATCCGGTTCTTCTATTAAGCCACATGTCCAGCCTTATGCTAGTTACTCTGCCAGGAATGTTGGATTCTTTGATGGGTCCAAGCTAGCACAAATGGCTTGGATATTGTCATTATAGGCACTACAGAACCACAAAGACTTGAGTTGGGAGTTCCCCTAAGGAAGTATGAGTTGGTCCAGGTAGAAAACATGGAAGATTTCCCAAAGGAAAAGGATCTGTTTCATAAAGAAAGGGAATGGGAAAAGGTAGTGAGCAGGAAGAGAAATCACTACTAGCAGGACAATGGCACTGGTATTAGGACAAATACACATATGGGGAGATACAGGCTCCTTGTAGCCTGTCTAGCTATATTTAAAACAAAGCATTTCCTCAATTAATATTAGCAGGATGTTTTTGGCTATAAGTAAAAAACACAAGAACCAAATTAGCTTAGAGAATAAAGGAATTTAAACAACTAAATAAATCCAAAGATTTTTGTGTCTTCTGACACGCCTGATTTGAAAACTTAAACAAAGTAATTATGCCTTTGATTCTCATTCATTTTTCAGCTCTTTCTCGGTATTGGCTGCATTATCAGCAAGCTTCACCTTTGTGGTCCTGAGATGGCTGCAGACAGCTCCAGGGCATCATGCTTTCTCGCTCATGATAAGCACAGAAATAAATCTCTAATTTCTAAATAAGAGGTCTGGGGTGGAGTCTGATTTAATCAATTAGCTGTGGGGATTTTTTGGTTTTGGTTTTGTTTTTGTTTTTTTTACCATATCCAAAGAACCACTGAAATCAAGGAAATGGAAATCATACCAGTCATTTTAAGCTTGAAGCACCTGCATCATTCCTGAAGCAATGAACTATCTGGGGAAGAAAAAAATATCAAAGCAAATATTTGAGTGCTATTCCCAAGAGAAGAAGGAATAGATGCTAAGGGGACAAAACCAGCAAGTGTCTACAGAAAAATTTGAACATAATTTCTTTGAGGACTCAAAAGCATTTCAAGACTTCATAATGTTTCAGAGTCATCCTGATGATTATTATTAATTATTATTATTAATTAAATATTATTATATTATTATTAATTATTGTAAGTATACATGAGGTCTGAAAAAGATCTTACAAACTATATTATATTTTCTAAGCCTCTTATCTTAGAGAACAGGGAAGAGATTCAGAAAGGTGAAATGACTTCTCCAAAGCTACAGTTAGTGTATGCTAGAATTATGATTTTAGTCCGTTTCCTTGCATTTCCTCTCATCATCATGAAGGTAGCCAATACTACTGATTTATTATTGTATGAATTTTGTGGCACTATAAAATGCTTTCATCACTGGATGAAGGCTTATAAGTGATGGAATACCATTTTTCTCTGTTTTATGATTTTTAGAAGCCTTTTTAAACTCATGGTTCTATCTGGTGGTTTCTCTAGTTTTGATGGACCATTTTTTTTATCACTCTTTTACGCACTGGATTAAAATTGGTCCCAGGAACAAATCCACGATGACTTTTAAGTAAAAGTGATTAGTTATGTGTAGAATAACACTGCATTAGAGTTGCTGTGTTTGCAACACTTTGTATGCTCCATAAAATCACATAAATTATAATTTCTATATTACTTATTTTCCAATCAAAAGAATGCAAGAATGGTTTCAAAGAAAATTGATAATTTTGGTAAAAATTTACACAGGAAAAATCCCAAATATAAATGTAAATATGAAGAGAAAATTTTCAGCAGAATTATAAGATTCGTTTTAAAGTTTTCATAAAAAGAAACCACAACTCAGAGCAAATGTTTATTGTGATCTCTGCGACCAATGCAATTCCCAATACCCTCTTTTCATTTCCTTCCCGTGGAGTCATCAAATAAGCCTGGAGATTTTCTTTTACTTGAGATGGCCAAACAAGAAGCAAACACTGACACTGATTCCATATCCTTATTCTAATAATCATAAACGTCTTATGTACTTTTAGTATGTTTGTTAAACCATCCACTCTCCCAAATATCCCTGAAATTATAGATGCAAAAATCCTCAACAAAATGTTAGCAAGTCAAATCCAACAATATACAAAAACAATAAACTTCATACTAAATGGGGTTGATCCCACAAATGCGAGATTAGTTTAGCATATGTTAGTCAGTATACTTTATCACATTAGCAGTTTGAGACAGAAAAGTAAAAAATTATTATTTAATTATTTCAATACAAACTTTTAGTAAATACCCATTTATATTTAAAACTCTTGGCAAACTAGGAGTAGAAGAAAACGTCGTTAAACTATAAAGGGCATCCATGAAAAATTTAGAGCTAATATGATATATCATAGTGAAATATTGAATGCTTTCTCCCTAAAGTTAGTACGAAGAAAAGATCATAACAAACATGAAGACTGGAAAAGATGCAGTAAAATTATCTGTGTCTTTGTCACGCAGATGACATCACTGTGTTATTTAGAAAGTCCTAAGGAATCTACCAGAAGATTACCAGAACTAATAAGTAAATTTCACAATGTCACAGGATACAAAATCAATATACAAAAACCAGTTGTACTTATATATGTTAGCAATGAAAAATTTGAAGATGAAATTAAAAGTACCATGTACAACAGCATTTAAAACATTAAATATTATGCATAAATTTAACAAAAGATGTATAATATATTTACACTGAAAACTATAAAGCATTTCTGAGTTAAAGAGGCCTTAAGTAAATGAGAAATACACTATATTGGGAAACTTGGCTGGTTCAGATAGTGGAGCATGCTTCTTCTGATGCTGGGGTTGTGAGTTCAAGCCCCACATTAGGTGTAGAGACTACTTTAAAAAAATAAAATCTTAAAAAAAAGAAAGAAATACACTGTATTTATGGATTGGAAGACTTGATAGTGTTAAGACATTAATTTTCCCTAAATTGATCCATATATTCAGTACAACCTCAAAATACTAGGAAGATTCTTTCTAGAAAATTAAAGCTTATTTTAAAGTTTATTTTGAAAAGACAAAGGAACTCAAATAACCAAAACAATTAGATAAAGAAGAACAGAATTGAAGGATTTATTCTACCCGAATCTAGACTTACTGAAAACCTATAGTAATCAGGTAAGTGTGGTAAAAGAATAGACAAAATAGGCCATAGGCCAGTAGAACAAAACAGAGAAAGAAACTGAATTATCTGCTCAAATGATTTTTAAACAATGTTGTCAAAGTAATTCAATGGGGCAAATGAAGATCTCTTAAATGATACTGAAGCAAACATATCCATTTTTTTTAAAAAAGAATCTAATTTCATTCATAATGTTCATATTTTAATTCCTAATAGCCAAAAACTAGAAATAGTAATGTCTAAATGTCTACCAAAGGAAGACTGGATAAATAAATTGGGTTGTCATTCAATGGAGTATTACTCTGCACTACAAAAGAAATGAGTAAATTATACATGCAACAACATAGATGGATCTCAAAGATATTCTGCTGAGTGAAAGAAGCCAGACACAAAGTACATACCATTTGACCTCGTGAAATTCCAGAATAGGTCAAATGATTCAACAGTGATAGAAATCAGATCAGTGATTACTTCCCAAGGACAGGGGTTCACTGAAAAAGGGATGAAGGACTTCTTGATATGCAACCTACTCCCAGAGTAAGAGTAAGACAGTATGAAGTGTGGCTAAATATTAACAATGAGTGAATCCAGATGAAGGACATAAGAAGTTCATATTACTATGCTCACAACTTTTCTGTGGACTTGAAATTTAAGTAAAAATATTTTTTAAAGGAAGTAATTAATTTTATCCAATCTTCATCTCAAAGGATTTGGAAAGACTTATAGCAAGAATATGTGCAAAATTATAATGGTATAGCAAGAATGCATAAAATAACTTATAAATTAAAGTGGAACAATGTGGCCTAAAGAGAAACAGGACCAGTAAAGATGATTACAAATATACAACCATATGTATATTTGAACTTCAAATTTACCTTGGTGCTTCTGAAAAGCTCAGTAAGGGACGCCTGAGTGGCCCAGGGTTCTGGGGTTGAGTCCTGTGGTCAGGGGGGAGCCTGCTTCTCCCTCTGCCTGCTTGCTCTCCCTGCTTGTGCTCTCTCTGGCTCTCTCTATCTCTCTCTCTCACAAATGAATAAATCTTTAAAAAATTAAAAAAATAAAAAGCCCAATAAAATACTGAGTTACACAATTACCATAAGGAATATAAAGAATTTTTCTTTGTCAGATTGTAAATGTTACACTAGCCTTACAAAGTTGTAAAAGAGAAGTGGTTTTCTCTCCTTTTCTAGCTTCCAGAACATTTTATATGATACAGAAATTCTGTTTTTTAAGGTTTGAAGGAATTGCCTATTAAACTACCTCTTTTGTGAATCATTTTGTTATTGGTACTTTGAACACTATTTTAGTTAATTGTCTGCTTAATGGCCTATTCAGGCTTATACTTTATTCTGAGTAAATTTAGGTCATTTATATTTTCCCAAAAGTATATAATTTATTTTTAATATTTGCTGTATCTATTTGTATATCACTGGGTTTTTTTCTTTCTTTTCCTGCATTGGCTTTTGGTTTTTTTCTTCATGTATTATTTTCTTAAAAAAAATAAAATAAAATAAAACAAAAATAAAATTTTAAAAAATCTCTTGGATTTGTTCATCCTATTGCATTGTCCATATGGAATCATTATTGTCTGCTTTTATGCTTATTTCCTTCTCTATACTGTTCTTACGTTTGCTTTTTTTGGTCTAACTGAAGCTGAATGACTAGCTCACTTCTTTTCATGTTTTCTCTTTTAATATAAAAGTGTTTAGGTAAAGAATTTACCACTGATTCAATAAATGCTTCATGTGGTTTTTACTTGTATGATTGTAAGTTGTGTTATCATTTTTTTATTTAACACAGAGTGTTATATTAGTTTCAGGCATACAATATCATGATTCAACAATTCTATACATTACTCAGTGTTCATCACGATAAATATATTACCTTTTTTAAAAAATCTAGATTCCATTTTTTTAATGAGTTTTAGGACATTTTCCTTTTTTTAATTTTTTTTAAAGAATTTATTTATTTATTTGAGAGAGAGCAAGTGAGAATAAGAGAGAGAGCATTAGCAGGGGGTTAGGGGTAGAGGGAGAGGGAGAAGCAGACTCCCAGCTGAGCAGGGAGCCCGATGCAGGACTCAACGCCAGAACCCTGGGATCATGACCTGAACTGAAGGCAGATGCTTAGCCACCTAGGTGCCCCAAGTTTTTAGGACATTTTCTGAATCATGTCTAGATTCCAAATTGGAAGATGTGGTCACCACAATTTCTAATTTCCTGTCATTTTCAGTTTTTAAAAGATAAGTTTGAAGATGTTCCATGGACATTTGAAAATAATATACACTCTTTTTGATTCTTTTGTGTAAAGCTTTCCATATATCTCTTTAAATAACCTTCTTAATGTTATTCAGATTTTCCATTTCAATATATTTTGGTTTAGTTTGGTTGCCATAAAAAGAGAGTGATGTTTTCAGATTTCCCAGGTCAACTATATTTCCTTATAGTTCTATGTTCACTTTATATTTTTTGTTTTATTTCATCCATTAAGTTTCATAGATTTTATGTCTTCACTACTTGTCCTTCTTAATGTTTTTGGATTGTAATTCCAATCTGACATTAATTTTGCCACTTCTGCTATCTTTTATGTATTTGGCTATATACACTATTTTTTAAAATTATAGTTGCTGGTATCAGAAACACAGACTGCATGAGATAAATCAAAACAGAAAGTTTGTTATGTAAGCAGAAAAGACCCTGAATAGCCAAAGTAATGTTGAAAAAGAAAACCAAAGCTGGAGGCATCACAATTAGGACTTCAAGCTGTATTACAAAGCTGTCATCATCAAGACAGTATGGTACTGGCACAAAAACAAGACACATAGATCAGTGGAACAGAACAGAGAGCCCAGAAATGGACCCTCAGCTCTATAGTCAACTAATCTTTGACAAAGCAGGAAAGAATATCCAATGGAAAAAAAGGCAGTCTCTTCAACAAATGGTGTTGGGAAAATTGGACAGCGACATGCAGAAGAATGAAACTGGACCAGTTTCTTACACCATACACAAAAATAAACTCAAAATGGATGAAAGACCTAAATGTGCAACAGGAATCCATCAAAATCCTAAAAGAGAACACAGGCAGCAACCTCCTTGACCTTGGCCACAGCAACTCCTTATTAGACATGTCTCCAGAGGCAAGGGAAACAAAAGCAAAAATGAACTATTGGGACTTCATCAAGATAAAAAGCTTCTGCACAGCAAAGGAAACAACAAAACTAAAAGGCAACCTACAGAATAGGAGAAGATATCTGCAAATGACATATTGGATAAAGCACTAGTATCCAAAATCTATAAAGAACTTATCAAACTCAATACCCAAAAAAATAAACAATCCAGTTAAGAAATGGGCAGAAGACATGAACAGACATTTCCCCAAAGAAGATATACAAGTGGCTAAAAGAGAAAAAATGTTCAACATCACTCGTCATCAGGAAAATACAAATCAAAACTACAATGAGATACCACCTCACACCCATCAGAATGGCTAAAATTACCACTCAAGAAATGACAGATATTGGCGAGGACGAGGAGAAAGGGGAGCCCTCTTACACTGTTGGTGGGAATGCAAGCTTGTACAGCCACTCTGGAAAACAGTATGGAGATTCTGCAAAAAGTTAAAAATAGAACTACCCTATGACCCAACAATTGCACTACTAGGTATTTATCCAAAGGATACAAAAATACTGATTCAAAGGGGCACATGCACCCCAATGTTTATAGCAGCACTATCAACAATAGCCAAATTATGAAAAGAGCCCAAATGTCCATCAACTGATGAATGGATAAAGAAGATGTGGTATATTGGGGTGCCTGCATGGCTCAGTTGTTTAAGCGTCGGACGCTTGATTTCAGCTCAGGTCATGATCTCAGGGTCGTGAGACTGAGCCCTATTTTGGGCTCCCCACTCAGCAGGGGTCTGCTTGTCCCTCTCCCTCTGCTCTCCCCCCTCATTCTCTCTCAAATAAATAAATAAGTAAATAAAATATATTTTTTAAAAAGATGTGATCCACACATACATACACACAGTGGAATATTACTCAGCCATCTAAAAGAATGAAATCTTACCATTTGCAATGACATGGATGCAACTAGCATGTATTAATGCTAAGCGAAATAAGTCAGTGAGGGAAAGAGAGATACCGTATGATTTCACTCCTGTGTGGAATTTAAGAAACAAAACAGATGAGCATAGGGGAAGGGAAAGAAAAATAAAATAAGACAAAAACAGAGAGGGAGGCAAACCATAAGAGACTCTTGACTATAGAGAATAAGTTGAGGGTTGCTGGAGAGGAGGTGGGTGGGGGGATGGGCTAAATGGGTGATGGGCATTAAGAAGGGCACTTGTTGTGATGAGCTCTGGGTGTTGTATGTGATGAACCATTAAATTCTATTTCTGAAACTAATACTATACTCTACGTTAACTAACTTGAATTTAAATAAAATCTTGTAAGAAAAATAAATTAAAAAATAACAAAATAATTAAAAAGAATGTTAGGTGATTATTGAGGTTTCTCATAGAAGAATTGAACTCCCAAACCACAGGAAGGAAGGAAGGCAAACATCTCATTTTGAGGGCACAGAACAAGGACAGACATGGAGAGAAGAATACAGCATATGATTTGGGAAGTATATGCTCAGTAGCTTACCTGAGGTGGAGAGTTTGAGTTGGGGAATGAGTGGACAATGGGGATCATGAGGTCAGTCTGAGTCTCAGGCTGAGGCCTGTGGTTCAGGCCTGTGGCAGCCTTCCAAGAAAAGGTTTGCTTTGGTTCCCCACAATCTCTGAACTTTAACCACACACGCTTGCTAAGGGTCTTGAGCTGGCATTCACAACTTGTCCAAGAAGAAGATCCAACATTTCCAAACATTGAGTCCAAATAGTCTATCCTTCACTACCAAGGAGGATCAGCTGAGGTCAAAGTTCCATGAGCGAGACACAGAATTAAGAGCCTGTGAAGAAGTGCTGAAGAAGGGAAAGTGAAGGACTGAGGTCCCCATCATGACACAAACAGTTCTCTCTACCGCTGTCAGTGCAGTGCCTGTGCTTGGCGCAGTCTCATTCCCACCCTCGTCCTTATTCTACATTTAAATTTGGCACTGGCAGCCCACCTCCTTCTCTCCCTGCTTCAGCGACTGACTAAAACGACTATCTTGTGGCATGCTGTCACACTCTGTGCTCGTTTAAACAGGGATAAAACGATTACCGACCTTCCTCCTGAGCTGAGAGAGGAAATTACTAGTAACATGTAAATCCCATGGAAAGTACAAGGTGTTCAATGCAAATGGAAAGTGCTAGCTAAATGTGGAAGAGGACAAGGAGGAGAGAAAAAGAAAATCCTTTTCTCATTGCCTTCAATAAACTGGAACCTCCTTTATTTAATTGGTAAGGATAGTTTCATTGTCCCAGCATCTGACTGTAATAGCTTTACTACCTACAAATCTGTAAAAAGATAATTTTATCACATTAAAAATATCTTATCACTACAACTATAATACAGATGCAGTGGAGCAGCCACACTCCTTATTTGATGAATCCAATTTGGTTTTTATAAGGCAAATTTTTACTGGCAAATAAAAGCACTTTCAGATGAACTGTAGAATGCAGGGGCAATGGTATCTGGAACGCTTTATCTGACTGAAAGCTTTACAGCTCTGGAGATACAAGCAGCTGACCTAATAAACCAGAGACTTCCAAAACTCATTCCATTCAAGTCAGGGCTTTTACAGCCACACTGCCTTTTCAATTCTAAATGCAATCATGACATGTAATTGTCACTATTATCACTCACACATATTTTTGACTACTGTACTGTTTTCCAGAATGGTCGCTCTGAATTCTTCGGTGAGAATAAGCAACTGAAATACCCTTGACAAAATGTTGATGCAGTGTGCCATTAATGAACTCAAAAGACATACTGCTTGTCCCCCTGTGACCTGACCTCCCAACCCCACCTCCACCATCTTCCTCTGTTCTTGTTACTTTAAGCCCGCTGAGGACACTTCACGTTCAGCCTTTTTTTTTCTAGGAGTCCAATATCTTCTTCCCTTATGACTTCATGATTCAAAGGTCAAAATAAATATTCGTTCAGTAAAATAGTAAGAGTGAAGTTTTAGTAAAGAAGACGGACTTTTTTTTATAAGTAGTTCTCAAATGTCTGCCTATTATGTTTGATGTTAGTTTTGCTGTCAAGTTTAACTTTTGTGAAATAATCATTGAATTAAAAATTGTGAAGGAAATATTCTCATTCTTTGACTAAGATTTTTTAACTCCCATGTTTGTCATGTTGAGATTATTTAAACAAAAAAACAAAAAGTAGTATTTTAGCAGTCCCAGAATAGTTATTCTAAAATGTTAAAAGATCTTTTACTATAAGAATACTATTTCTAGAGTGCCTAGGTGGCTCAGTCAGTTAAGTGTCTACCTTCAGCTCAGGTCATGATCCCAGGGCCCTGGAATCGAGTCCCACATGGGGAGCCTGCTTCTCCCTCTGCCCTTCCCCCTGCTTGTGTGCTCTCTCTCTGTCAAATAAATAAAATCTTAAAAAAAAAAAAGAATACTATTTCTATATTCTTAATTCGATGAAAAACATATATTGTATAAAGAGCATTTTGTAGTATAATTCTGATTTTAGTATTATTAATCTGTAGAGTATAGTCTGGTTAAATGGTTATACCTTCAGGCAGTAGATCTCTAAATGTATGATTTCTGGAAAAAATGTTCATATCAATCATATATAATCTTTCAAAGTCCTGTAAGAAGTTTTTAGTTTTTGTTTTCACGTTTCCTCAAAATCAAAAGTCTAGAATCAGGCAGGGGGAATGCAGTTTGCTGGTGTTGGATGTAACTCCACAATAGTATGTCTCTGACATTCTCTAGGCCTTTCCTTCATGGCCACAAGATGGCCACTATGAATCGATGTTTAGGCTGAGAACTCAAGAACTTAATTTGTACAACCTTTATAATGCAGGCAGGCAAAGAAGAAGGTGGTTTGGATGGAGTAGCTGGTGCTGGGTGCACCGACCTGCAGTGTCTACACTAGTAATACATCAAATCACTACTTTAAACAAAAACTAATTAGAAGAAGCAATGGAAGAAAAAGGCCACATTTATAGAAGTAATGCAACCATAAACATCTAGGAATAAACTTAAGAACAAATATGCAAAAACTAAATAAAGAAAACATAAAGCACTACCAAAATACATAAAGGAACTCTTGATCAAGTTGAAAAGGTTTGGATACTATGTTTGCACAGAATGATACAACATCTTACAGATATCAATTCTTTCAAAGATAATCTATGAATCTAACTTGATTCTAACCTGATTATTTTTTTGTAATTAACAAACTATTTCTAAATTCTACATAGAAAAATAAACAAGCAAAATTAAAGAATTTTTGAAAAATTAAAAACAAAGTAGGACTAATTTTTTTTTTTTTAAGATTTTATTTATTTATTTGACAGAGAGACATACAGTGAGAGAGGGAACACAGCAGGGGGAGTGGGAGAGGGAGAAGCAGGCTCTCCGCCGAGCAGGGAGCCCGATGCGGGGCTCGATCCCAGAACCCTGGGATCAGGACCTGAGCCGAAGGCAGACACTTAACGACTGAGCCACTCAGGTGCCCAAGTAGGGCTAATTCTATCCAACATTATTTTACAGGGTCATAAAAATTAAAACAGTGTGGCACTGGCTCATGAATAGACAGCAATTGAATAACAGGGAGCCAAGAAATAAACTCAAATGCATGCTGGAATTTAGGACATGAAAGGTAGCTATGTTACTTAGGAAATGATGCTAGGACAATTAGAGAGCTATGAGTGTTTGTGTGGGGTAGGTGATGGTAGGGATGCTGGCTCTACACTTCATAATTTACTTCAAAATACATTCCATAAAAACAAACAAAAATACTAGAAAAAAACCTGATGGTTTAAAAAAAAACTGAGTTTTTTTTAAGGCCATTCTTTTTTTTTTTTAAAGATTTTATTTATTTATTTGACAGAGAGAGACACAGCGAGAGAGGGAACACAAGCAGGGGGAGTGGGAGAGGGAGAAGCAGGCTTCCTGCCGAGCAGGGAGCCCGATGTGGGGCTCGATCCCAGGACCCTGGCATCATATCCTGAGCCGAAGGCAGCCGCTTAACCGACTGAGCCACCCAGGCGCCCTTTTTTAAGGCCATTCTAAGTGGAATGCAAATACTAGATGCCACAAGAAAAAAGACTGTTAAATTAGATTACATAGGATCCTACCCAAGATAGAGTAGCAGGGACCAGATTTATCCTTTAATCTAAAAAGCTAGACATGATATATAAAACAACAGTTTTCTGGACACTAGAATCAGGCCAAAAATCACTACTTTAAACAAAGAATGATGCTTAAGAAATGGGAAGCCTTAGTTTCTTCAAAGGTAAAGTTAGAAAGTATTTTAACTGAATGAAAATTAATATATAACCGATCAGATTTTGTGTGAAGCTGCTAAAATAGTACTTAGAGGGATTATAAAGGTACATGAGGAAACTTTTGGGGTGATGAATATGTTCACTATCTTGACTGAAGTTACAGTGTCACATGTGTATTCATATGTTAAAACTTATCAAATTGTATACTTTAAATATGTGCACCTTATTGAACGTCAATTATACCTCAAAAGAGCTATGGAAAAAACGCATTTTTTTTTAATTATACAAGTATTAAAAAATGACCTTAGAAAAACTTGACACAAACTAAATTAGAGAAATTCCACAGTTCAAAAAAATATATGCAACTTATATCACAATCATGGTATAATTTCCTTAATATATAAAGAGCTACTATAAATTAATAAAACAAACAATAGGAAATGGCAAAAATACATGAACAGATAGTGCAAAGAAGAAGAAATAAATATGTGTGTTAAACAAATGAAAATGTGCTCAATCTCCTTCACAAGAGAAAAATACTAATTAAGACTAAAAAGCAATAACAAGCAGATAGTTTGATAGTGTTGTTACATTGTGTTGGTGAGGATGTAAGGAAATAGGGATCTTCACATATTGTTGCTTTATTGTAGAAGTGTAATTGATACAACTCCTTGGAAAGAAATTTGCCAATAATCAACAAATTTTGAATTTTGCCAAGATATAAATATATATATATACACACACACACATACATACATATGTGTGTATATGTGTTTATATATTTGTATATATTATATAAGCCCTATATGTTTAGAATATGGCTGTGATGATTATCTGTAGATTGCTAAGAGATAGGGCTGTTTTATGCTATTTAAAACCTGAATTTTTTTATAATTTGTATGTATTAATTGTTCAAAAAGCATGTTAAAGAATTGTTTTTGGAAAACTCTAGGCTTTTTAAAGTAATTTTAACTATGTGAGAGCAATTTTTTAGCTTATATAGCAATTAATATTTTATTCTGTACATCCCCAAATTATGTAACATCCTAAATACTAATAAATGTTACAATGATAAAAAGGAAGGAGCACCTGGATGGCTCAATCGGTTAGGCGTCTGACTCTTGATTTTGGCTCAGATCATGATCTCAGGTTTGCAGGATCAAGACCTATTAGGCTTCTCTCTCCCTCTCCCTCTACGCCTCCCCTCTGTGCGCACACTCTCTCTCCCTCTCTCTCTCAAATAAATAAGTGAATCTTAAACAAAAAAAAGGAAAACCACGTTTACCAGTATAAAGTGCAACTTTAGCAATCATTAGCCCCAACTCATATTATGTTGGAAAAAAGAAAGTTGTTTTATTTCACAAAGAAAATTAATTCTCATTGTGTTTAGATGAATGTAACCACAAGTATTTACAAATATTACTGGAAGTAAAGAAAAAAATTTGTGAAGATGCTTCAGAAATGGACAGAGAATTCATATAAACTTGCCTTAAACTTGTAATCAAAGATATTAGGAGTCACACAGAAATTAATTTTAAAAATCTCACTAGTACCAATGTGAGGTCTTTTATCTTGGTGTCTTAACTGCCAGCTAAAGTGGCAGAAATATGGTAAGAGATTTTTGTTCTAGGGCCAATTTAGCAAGAATGTGTGAAAGAAACTTTTGTGTAATTTCTAAAGCCAGGGTCAATTTTTTTTTCCTAGGTACATTAAGCCACTATTAGCTTCTGAAGACTTTTTTTTTTTTTTTAATTTAAACTACATCTTTCCACCAAATCTCCTATCACTTTGCCACTGGAAGTCAGGCATTTCCGGCTTCTGTGTTATTGCATACATCTCCTGAAATGCCTTCCCCACTACTTGAATCCAATCTACCTGCAAGGTTCACCTTTAAGCACTTACTTTTTTCCTTTACATTGAAGGAAGTATTGATTCATCTAGCAATTTAAGGCCATGGGATCATTGTTAAGGGTGATAATAGCCACCATGTATTTTTTTTTTTTTTAAGTAGGCTCCATGCCCAGCATGGGCTTGAACTCATCACACTGAGATCAAGACCTGAGTTGAGATCAACAGTTGGATGCTTAACTGACTGAGCCACCCAGGTGCCCCACCCCACCATGTATTTTTAATTTTTTTCAGCCTTTCACCCCATAATGTGGGATCACAGATGTGAGATTTTAATAGTTATAAATATCAGTAATTCTTTATACTGTTTAGTAAGACATGACCAGTGAATAAAATTTTTCTTAACTACAGTATTCACATATTCATCAATAAAATATAGCTTGTAACACACATTTTTAATAAGCTCTTAAAAATAATCCTGATCGTTTTCTAGGAGCTGAGAGGGGAGAAGTTAAGTTCAGGTTTAGTTGTATAGACATTGTCCTACAGCCAATGGGGAGCCACTGTTCTCCAACTGGACCAAAATGTAATGAAATCTGAATTTAAATAAGGATACGGAGGCACTACTAACAAATGTTCAAACTTTCCCTAGATCCTCTGAAGACCAAGTTGCTTATTTAGGTGGCTTAGACTTGCTAGAAACCCCATTTAACATCTGTATGCCAAGAGCAAAACATCCTTATTTTGTTGCAATAGCTATCTTGACAGAATGCTGTTAAAGAAAAGATGTGCTGGAAATATGCTGGTGGAATCTACCTAGCCAATATGTTCAGCATAAAAGCTCTGGTGAGGGCAGATATCAAACCCAGATGGGATCCTGGATTTTCCTTCCATGACATTCAGGTTATTATACAAAATAAAAAGTTCTATGTAAAGCATTTGTAGAACTGAGTCTCATATGGAAGAAACATAATCAAAAAGAATAACTTCATATTTGTGTATGTATAAATATACTATGTGTCCATTCCTTCAGTCCACAAATACTTATTAAGCACCTATTACATGCCAGGCACTATACTAGGAACTGAGAAGGTTTCAGCAAAGTCCCTATGTTGAGATGATTCTTTTATATTGCTACATGTGCCCCTGTCATCACCATACTTGAAGCTGCCCTTCTCCATTAGCCTGGCAGCTGCCTGAACCCATCTAGACTTGGAGGACCACCACATTCTATGAGATGAGGCTTCAAGAGCCACCAATGAACAGAAACTGAAGTCAGAGAACAACATCCATTTCCTAGGGACACAGAAATAAATGAATACATAACATTTCGTATGCCTGACTCCCCATGCTGTTAGGGGGTGGAGGCTGGACTACCTTGTTTATGGAGCTTATGGAGAATTTCAACAGCTTTTATCCAACCTCTATTTTCTCCACTCCTTCTACAGAAAATGCTAATTTTATGATGAGACTGAAGAAATTATACATCACGGCTAGAGATTTGGGCACTAGCTTTAAATCTGAGCTGTTAAGAGGGACCAATGAGGAAACAATTGAGAGGTGGCTCCTCAAAGCCCGCTCTGGGACTGCATGGGGAGGAGGAAGGGAAAGAGGGAGGGTAAGGAAAAAAGATTTCCTTCTAACTGCCTAGACCCATTCCCTGAGTAATTTAAGCAGAATTCTGAGTAGTGGTCCTGTTCACGTAATTAGGTTGTGCATTTGGACTAAACATGCCTTTTATTATTTCTTTCAGAACACAGCTGGGCCAAGGTCACAGATAATCAAGGACTAGCCCTGTATTTCCACTACTCATCTCTTTTCCCCCAGGCTCCATATTGTGCTTCGCTGTTTCCATACATAGGTATTTATCTGAAAGTTAGTTGTACAATTTAAAAGTTTCATGTGGAGCACAGTAAGCTCTTAAGAGGAGAGGTGTTATATCAACTCAATAATGAGTAAATATTTGATGATCCACATGTAGTTTGTCAGCAGTGCTCCTGTCAGCATGAATAAAATAAACAGGCTCAGGAACCAACTGACCCAAAGGGATCACTACCAGTCACATTATAAATATGTAGTACTCCAGTCAGCAATAATTACATCATCCTCTATCATAGCCTTAGTTCTGAGCTTTCCCCCATTTCTTTCTATTACAGCAGCTTCTTTGAGCAAGAGACACGTACACTTTGATTATCAGTGTGTGTGCTCTAAATTCTGTTTCCAGTGCAATCACTGTATAGCAATTCACACAAGGGGAAAGAACATCCATCTTCTCTTCTTTCTGATGGAAGAAGGGTTTTATTATGCTCCATGTTTCCATTGAAAGTCAAGACTACAATTTATATGCTTTGTGCCTCCAAATCTTGTGCCCTTCTCCCTCCCTGTTGGCACATTAAATTCACCAAGATGGAAAAAAAACGTAAGTTATAGCTGAATTTCTATTAACACAAGGGATTTTCCTCTACTTCCAGGTTTTGGGGGTATATACTTGGAAAGATAAGCACAGACACAATGTAGAACAATATAGATGTTCACATACAGAAAAGTATACGGCAATACTTTTTGATTCACCAGTGGGTTACTGTAACAGGAAAAGGGCCTCAAAAGATGTAATTTTACTACATATCTGAAAGGTTCTGAAGGGAGGAGGAATCCCATACCACTGTGACACTCAAGTGCTTACTCAGGAGGGCTGTGGCCACGAGCAGCTGCGACACAGTGTAGGAGTACAAGAAAGGCCACTTCAGTGGGATCCAGTCCACAGGCTAGAACCCGAACATGTGTAGGAGTTGATGAAAGATTAGAGTATGTCATCAGAAAGTCCAGAAATACCTTAACCCTCGATATTAGAGTCAACCATGAAGCAGGAATTAGTTTGGCAACAGGAACCATGATGAAACGAAAGAATTAGGCAGAGTGACACTTCAAAACTTCAAGTAAATAATCAGTGGCCAAGATACGTACAAAACCCAAAAAGACAAGGCAAAGAAGGTTGGAAACCAAATATAAAGATCTTTAAAGATGGGGGCAATACTTGAAATTGTCAAAGGAGCTTTTATGCCCTGCATGCAAAAGTTGAAACAAATTCCCAGACATGGCTAATATTAGGGATCCAGGTAGAAATCTGAAAGTAGAATCATTAAGATAAAACAAAATAAACTAACAAACACATGCCTTCACATTTATGCTTCTTATGGGTCATTCACAGTTCTAACTGCTTTAGATTTGTACCATGTGTATTGAACAAGCATGACTCCTGGGAGACAATCAGAATGCAACTATATTTTTTATTTCCTCTCTCCAATAAAATGTACTCATTTGGGGAATTTCCTCCTCTCCTCTGGAAGAAAACTTGAGTAAACCCTATGAGTTTTCTGTCACTGTCAATATAAAGCCCTGCCATCTCTCTGTCATAAACATATTCTCAGTTTTGTAAATTTTAAAATTCTCCCGTCCATGTAATAATCAAATTTCCCAATTTAATAGGGGAGGGAGATAGCACAGAAAGGTAACGAGAGCAGGAAAATTCTTACATGAACAGAGGTCTCATAAAATGACGTCCTGTTCTCTGTGCCTACCAGAGCACCCCATCTGACCCCTCTCATAGAGCTGCTAGCAGTTACTCCCTGAAAGTTCCCTGGTCTCCAGGAAAATGGACTCCCCAACATCATTTTCTGTCTAATTAGCTCTTAGAAATCCTGTGGTCCATCTTCATCTTCTCAACCATGTTGAAGCCTGATGATCCTCCAAGAGTCCCCTTTGGACACATCTCTCAACACACATCTATTCCACATCTAGTCCACAGGAAACATTCATGTATTTATTTTTAGAACAAGTGTCAGTAATGCAAAGTCAAGGAGTTCAATTAGATTCCAGTCTGAGACCCAAGTTCACCAGATTTCTAAGGTAGGAATAAGATACCAATCTGCTCTATGCCCCAAATCAGAGCACGTATATTAAGCTCTCTGAATGTTATGATTGAAGCCCTCTCCCCTGACCTGAGAGAACTATGGAAGCATCCCCACTCTTATACACTCTTGATATAGTGCTGAAAGGCAAATAAAGGACAGCAGCTGTTCTCTTGAAGAAAATTCTGCTCATATACATCCTAATCTTCAATATCTGGCTCTCTTCTATGATATGTCATCATCTAACCTACTTCAAAATTTCTACAGAACATTCTATCTTACAAAATTACTTCAGCATCTCTTTTCTCTCTTGATGCCTAAGATGAGATTTTCAAAATGATATCCTATTACACAGTTATTGTTTCATTTAGTTTTCATACACACTGTCCTCTGGGCACCGTTAACTCCATCTTGAGAGATCAGGAAACTGAGGTTAAGTAACTCGCCTGGGTCATAAAGTTAAGTGAGTAGGAGGAGGGCTAAAATTCAAACCCAGGCAGGCTGACTCCAAAGCCTGTGCTCATATACACCATATTATATTGTCTCCCCAATATCCAACTGAAAGACAAAATTGGGACATGAAAGTATCAGAGTCTTCCCTGATGTAATTTTTTGTTTAAAGATTTTATTTATTTGACAGAGAGAGAGAGAGCCAGACAGCACAAGCAGAGGGACTGGCAGAGGAAGAGGGATAAGCAGGCTCTGCACTGAGCAGGGAGCCTGATGCGGGGCTCGATCCCAGGCCCCTGGGATCATGACCTGAGCAAAGGTAGACGCTTAACCATCTGAGCCACCCAGGCGCCCCTTCCCTGATGTAATTTTTTTTAAAAAAGAAAGGTGTATGGCATTATTCATACTGGCCCAAGCCACTGACCATTTTAAGAAGGGATTGGTTGAGATCCAGAGGACAGGCCAGGCCTCGTTCTATCAGCTAACAGATTATAGAAGTGAATTCTGGCCTGCAAACATAGTGTTCATTACCCCAGCAGTTCTACTCACTCCATAACCTTGACCCTTTTTTTTTCCTTTTGCAATTGTTGATTTATTCTTTCTTATTTTCCTCAGCTTTTGACAGTAGTATTTTGACCATAGCACCTTTTTGTTTGGATTCCTTCTAATTAAAACATTACTAATAGGCAATAAGTAGCCAATTGCTGGCCCCCTAAGAACCAAAGAGAATCATAGGCAATCAGCTTATCTTTGCCAACTCTAGAAAGTAGAGTGGGTTAATAATCATTCAGGTCTTGGCTGATTATAAATCTTTCGCCTTTTACTAAAAGGGAAAAGCCATATTCTTTCAGAATGTGTATCTGGATTTGAATGAGCAAGTCAAACAATAAAGTGAATTGGAGTCAGGGTATATAATGAATATCTTTGGAATATAATTTATAGAAATATTACTTTAATATTAAATCTTCTTTTGGAATCTCAATCACATTTTTATACTTTAAAAATATTTTAGTCTCCTATATTAACATTAACAAAGAAAATATCAAATATTCTATATAACATTTAGGAAAATAGGCCTATTTTCATAACATTAGCTTTCATAAATTATATTACCAAAATAAAAATCATTTTGCACATTCTATTCCAAATCATTACTATTATAAAATAGCCAAAATTAGTTTAGGGCATTTAAAAACTATACAGTTAATGGTGATTGTATATAAAACACTTAAAGTATCTCATAAATGATAAGTTCAAATATATTTTGTATTGTTGTGATAAATACATCTCATCACAATTTAACTATAGTTCATCACACTCTGACTATTGCTACGTCCATGATTAACATGATAACTTCTTCTTGGTCTAAATGTCCACTATCAGGTCAGGCTTAAAAATAAAGATTAATGTACATTATTGTGGCTTCACAGACTGAAGATAGAGAGAATATGTGTATGATGAGTGAGACAGAGGGAGAGAAGGAAGAATGAGGGAAGGAGAGAAAAAGCAATAGAGGAAGGGGGGGAAAGAAAGAGAGGGAAAATCTTAGCCATATGTCTTAGCCACATTTATATTTGGGACCAAGGCAGCCTTGCCATTCCTCTGAGCTGGACTGAACCTTAGACTGGCTTCTTCCTGACTATAGTTCCCTCACCTCTTAGAGCATTTATTTTAGTTCCCTGACCTTTCTTAGAGCATTTATTTTAGAAAACTTGCAATTCTAATTCTTTCTCTGCCCCTTTGAGATGTAAATCTTCTACAACCTAGAATTGTCTTTCTCAAGGACCTGGGAGTCATCCGTTTGAAATGTAATCATGGAAGGAGATAGGGCCCCTCTCTCCAGTCTCTGTGTGAAGGGAGGAGATTAACATCAATAAGCACCAATTAGCAAACACAGATGCCCAAATTACATCCAGAATCTAACCCTCATTTTAACCGACTGAGCCACCCAGGCAGCCCATCCTCATTTTAAAATCTTCCCATCTTTTGTTTCAGAGGAATTGAGTTCAGTTTCTCTCCTCTATTGCAATAGTCTTGAATAGTCTTCCTTGCTCATTTAACTGATCTGGTGCAATTTTTCTTTTACATTTGCCATTACTCTAACTTTAGCACATCTTTAATGAAGACTCTAAATAAATGAACCAACCCCCCCCACACAGCTGTGGCTCCTTAGATCTCTGAATAACTTACTAAAAACACAGTTTGATTGGCTCAAAGAATCAGGATATTTTTTGACTACATGGTATCCACCAGAGACAAACCTAACTTAAAAAGGAAAAACACCACAGCTAATTGAAAGCCCTGATTCAATGTTAAAATATTTTATAGAGTCATCTCCTAGACTTGTAGGGTTTATCTCCATCTCCACAGCCTCCTTTTTCTTTAATAAACAGAACAAAAGACATACAAGTGGACATTTCTTGCTTTTGTCTTGAACTTTTCTTCTCTCATGTATCCCAGGGGTGTAATACCATCCTCAACTTTCAGGTATCAGTGTCAGCTTTATGCTTTAGAAGAAACCCGATCATTTTTATTTTTCATAAAGGAGGGAGGTACTCATTAGAGAGCCATAAATTGCTATAGGCAAGCAATTACTTGGGACAACAGAAGGAACAAAAGAAAAGCCATTATGCAAATATAAGCCATTTAAAGATGGTCCCACCCAGAGGAGATAATGTAAATCACTACTTTGTATACCAAGAAAGGTTGGAAAATTATTTCTGGACTTCTTTCTACTCAGTTCATTCCAGTTCTGTTTGAATACTGCACTCTTTTAAGGACAGGAGCTGTATCTTACACTTTCTTTATAGTTTTCAGAGCACTTGGCAAGAGCACACAGTACATACTTAATAAAATGCCCATTAAATTGAATTTAAATGAATTGTGATGTTTATTAAAGTTAGGCATGTGAAAGTGCTGATTAGTGCTTTTTAGGGTTTTGACAAAGACTTGTTTTGTGCTTAGCCAAGGTATTTAACACAAACAACTACTTGTTTTCTCCAAGCTGATGATTTCATAGCAGTAATACAGAGGTAGAGAAAATCTTTTTACTTGACCTGCCTTTAATGAACACCACATGGAAAATAAAATGGACTGCAGGCTCTAGCAGACTGTCCAAGGGCATAATCAGACTGCCATTCCTCTGCTGCTGCAAGTTTCCAAAGTTTAACAGGCAGCAGTGGAGAAGCAAGCTCTTCATTTATGTGCAAATGACTTTCAAAATGCTGTTTCACGTGCTGTACTGAGCTCCTTTCGTTCAAGTTAACTATCCCGATCCCTCTTAGGCTCTAATAGATACGCTATGAAGCATTTTCTATGACTGAGCCTCAGTAATAATAGCTTTAGAATCTATTTTAATAGACATTTTTTTCTGTACATATTTTGTCTGAAAAGTACAACTGCAAGTCTGTTTAGAAGGACACCTATTTTGGAGGTAAAAAGGGCTGTGGCTTAGATTACCCTTGATTCCTATAAATCCATATTCTATTGACCGTGACTCTTATTTGGAATGCCTATTCCTTCCTTCCATTTGTTAGTGAGTTACACTGATCCTATCAGTGTTAATATTAATAGAATAAAGGTCAGCAATCTTAGTTAAAATTCAACCCAAGATTAGCAATTAACATTTACCCCTTAAAACTGAAATCAGAGAACTTTAGAAGTAAGTCTTTCTCCACCTAAAATTAAGGACGTTTAAAAATACCTTCTAACTGAGGAACACAGGGAAGATGGGATTTCAGAGATGGCATCTGCAAAACAAATTCCCACTGAAAATATCTGCATCAGCTTTTTTAAAAAAAGATTTTATTTATTTATTTGACAGAGAGGGAGAGAGAGAGAGAGAATAAGCAGGGGGAGCAGCAGAGGAAGAGGGAGAAGCAGACTCCCTGCTGAGCAGAGAGCCTGATGCGGGGCTCTATCCCAAGACCCTGGGATCATGACCTGAGCCAAAGGCAGACACTCAAGGGACTGAACCACCCAGGTGCCCCTGCACCAGCTTTTTAACAAAGTTGACGTGACAAGAACAATAAAATGCAGTTGAGAAAGTGGCAACTTTAAAGACTGTATTTTGAGCAATTCCAGACAGAGCCTAAGAATAGTTATTATTTACAAGATAGTGACCAATGTCATCAACTGGTCACTAGTTGATCAACTAGCATAGGAGTAAGATTTCTGGGGAACCAGTGTTGTGGAGATATAATTAAAAGCAAAATCTTCTTCCAACCCAGAAATCCTCTCCACAAAGGCAGTAGAGAAAGAAAACACTTTTATTAGTGAAAATATCTGCTTGATCCACCATAGCCCAAAGGAGGTAGGTTTGAGTTCCCTCCCTGTTTTTGTGTCTCAGTCTAAGGTAGGCCCTAATCTTGCTTGAAGTCAGGATAAACCTGACACATCTTCCCAAACTGGTGATTTGACTAGAAAATTTGAGGAAAAACATTTTAAATTTTTCATTCTTTTGACACTACACATGTGTAAGAAAAATTATCTGAATAAAACCACATCAGATGATATTACGGGAATTTTACATTTGTATGAGGTCAACAATCTCAAGATTTCTTTATAGTTGGTTAAAACATTGTGAATTTGGTCATTCTGTTTGATTTATAATGACTATATCTGTGAAGACATTATGTAAAGTGTTTGATCATGAAATAATAGGGAGTATTTCATTGGCCAGAGAAGTGAGTTTTTACCAGTGTTGCTTGGTATTTAAGGGGCTGGGGGCAGGAGGTGAGGCAACATACAGATGTGCATACAGCAAGGACCAAATCTCTGGTAAGCAAAATTGTAGATTGGTAGCCTGAATCAACACCATCATTTTAACTAACTCAACCAGTAACTTCAGTAGTGCTTACAATTAGCACCTTAACTCAGAGTTCCATAGAATGCTCATAATTCTCATGTAAATCTCCTAAGTAGAAGTTGGGTTGCTTTTGAAGTTTAAAATCCTTTATTAATCATTTACCATTTTTATTAATCACTTATCATTTTTTAAGTAAAAAGCACTTTGCCTCAAGGCTAAAATAGTAATGAAGAACTTTAAGCAAGACAGTTCCTTGTTTAAAATGCTTATTACTCTCCCCAGTGTTTATTTGGAGGAAAGTGATATGGTGAAGGTCTTGAAATATTCTTTTAGTTCCTGACTCTCCAGGCATGGTTGAATGATTGACACTCCAGAAGATTTCCTAGACACTCCATTAGATAAGAAGCTAAGTAATGGGTTTCTCATAGAAATCTGAGGTGAAAGCTGTTCAATGGCTGACTCAATGTTTTTAGCTCTTCAGCGGGAACATAAGTCAAGCTTATAAAGTGATAGCCAGGAGCTAGACCATCATTCCCAGCTGCTTTATCCTTTCCCAGGGTGGCTTTACTCTTGTCAGTTTTCTTGAAGGAGCTTCCTAAACCTCATTCTTGGTATTACAGATCCTCTGCTTCAACATGGGTTTTCGACATAGTATTTCATGTCATTGGGAAGGGTGAGGGGGCAGGGGGTACAGGAGATTATGTCAACTCGTAGGTAATATGTATAATTTTTAGTGAATGCCTCTCTCTCCCCCCCTCTCCCCACCCCCGTCCCCATGTCTCCCTTCTGCTCAGTATAAATTTCTTGCTAATTTTCATACATATACACCAAACTGTACTCAAAAACAATATTTCTAGAATATTATAAATGTTGCATAAGGAAAAATAGGTATGTGCTCAATCAAGAACCTCTCTTTTATGGACTGAATGTGTCCTACTCAAATTTATGTGTTGAAGTACTAACCCCCAGTGTGGCTGTATTTGGAGATGGGGCTTCTAAAAAAAGTAATTAAGATTAAATAAAGTCATCAAGGTGGAGCCCTAATCTGATAGGATTAGTGACCTTATAAGAGAGACACCGGAGAGCTCACTCTCTCCTGCACACACTCACCAAGGAAATAGCACGTGAGCGCACAGAGAGAAGGCAGCAGCTTTCTGCAACCTAAGTGGGAAACTCTCACCAGAAACCGACCAGCCTGCCACCCTGAGCTTAGACTTTCAGCCTCCAGAACTGTGAGAAAATAGGTTTCTGTTATTTAAGTCATCCAGTCTGTGGTATTTTGTTATGACAGCCCAAGTTGATTAATCCACTCTCTCTAGATGTTTGTACTTTACCAAATACATAATGATACACGACATTGAACCAAAACGTTTAATCTATTATCCCTCTGACTTACCTTGAGGAAAGTGATGATGGAAAGTTTTCTAATGGAAGTTTTCTTATGAAATTTTAAATATACCAATATTAAAATATCTATTATCTTTTGAATTACATATTAATAACTAGAATATACATATTTCATATTTGATCAGTATATTTGATGAAATATATATCAATATATCGATATAGATGATGAAATATATTTAGGAGATATAATGCAAAACTGACATGAAACTTTAAGAAAAAATAAAATTTCAAATCACTGCAGGTTATTGTACTAGGCTAGTTTGTGTTTATGTCTTTAGGCTCACCTGAAATTATGTATTTACATTCTGCTTTTACTCGGAGAACAGGTTTGAGGAAATTACCATATATATTCATCCTTACATTCTTTTTTGTTTGCTGCATACAGATTTCACTTTAAGTTAGCTATTTTTATTAAACTTTGTATGATAGTGTAACCTCCTGATCATTGTTCAATTTGTTTTCTGTATTCATAAAGCTAGGTTAAAAACAAACATTTCAGTAATTCTTAAAGATACGTAATTAAATTTGATGGACCTAGCTGACAAATTTAATCACCACATTAGTGCATGGGATAAGTAGACCCCTTAAGGAACGAGAATGCTGTCAGCAGGGTGCCTGGCCAAGGCCTATTTATTCTTGGCTTTGGCACTCTGTATAGCAGTGACTCTCAATCCCTGGTTTGCACTATTTGCAGAGTTTTTAAAAATACTGACACGTGAAAAACACACTGGATCAAATTAAACCAGAGTCTCTGGGGAGGGAACCCAGTCCTAGGTTTCTTAAAAGCTTTCTGGGGACGCCTGGGTGGCTCAGATGGTTAAGCGTCTGCCTTCGGCTCAGGTCACGATCCCAGGGTCCTGGGATCGAGTCCCGCATCGGGCTCCCTGCTAGGCGGGGAGCCTGCTTCTCCCTCTGCCGCTGCCTCTCTCTATCTCTCTCTCTGACTCTTATGAATAAAAAAAAAAAAAAAAAAAGCTTTCTGGATAATTCTAAAGTGTAGCCAGAGTGGGATCAGTTGCCTTAGAGAGACTTTCTTAAACTCCTATAAATATGTTAATTTTATATGTATTCTTCTTCCAAAAAAAATGTCCATTTCTCTGTCAAGCTCTTAAACTATATGATAGTAAATTATGCTAGCCTTTATTGCCAAGGGGCTGGGGATGATTCACAGAATTCAGAGGCACAGCATTTTAACACCTTACTAATTGAGTAACACATAAAAGTGAATCTCCATATCAAGAGAGAAGGAAAAAAATATGTACTAACTCTGACTGATCACGTCACAAAGCAAAGAATTTATACATCAGGATTTTCAAGGAGACAAAAATCTAATAGAAACTGAAGTGATGAATCTGATGCTCCAAAGAGAATAGAAATTCTATGTTTTAAAGAAAATAGATTACAAAAAGACATAGGCACATGCATAGACTCAACCTCAATTAACTAGGGAAAAATAACATTAAGGATAAACTAAGAAATAAGGTGGGTGGAATATCTTGGTTAATATTCTGAAACATAACACAGTTTATGAGATTTGTATTTTTGTAGTAACCGTTTATCAGTATAAGGTGGCAGGCTGAGATCACTAGGGTTCAAATTACCCTAAAGCAGCCCTCAGAAACTTTATGCCCACAAGAATCACCTGGGGATCTTGTAAAATGCAGATTTTGATGAAGCTGTGGGATGGGGTGAGGCCTGAGATTCTGCATTTCTTTTTTTTTTTTTTAAGATTTATTTATTTGACAGAAAGAGAGAGAGTACAAGGAGGGGGAGTGGCAGAGAGAGGGAGAGGCAGGCTCCCTGCTGAGCAGGGAGTGGATGCGGAACTCAATCCCAGGACCCTGGGATCATGACCTGAGCTGAAGGCAGACGCTTAACCCACTGAGCCACCCAAGAACCCCAGATTCTGCATTTCCAACAAGCTCCCAAGGGATGTGGAAGTCCAAGAACTGCACTTTGAGTAGCAAGGCAAACTATTCATCCTTAAAGTTCTCACTGATAAAGTTACCCAGATAACAGCCACATTTAAAATTCAAAGTGCATTGTGTGAATTTGGCTCTTCCAGAGCAGGGAACATTTGATACCTTTTATAGCTTTGCGTAATGCCAGGTGTCTCCACACCACACTGTGGGCCTAAATGGCTGACTGCTCGATAGATGTTAAAACAAACAAACAAACAAACCAAGGACTCTATTTTTTGACAGAGATGTCAGAACAGATATGTTCTGAGTGAAAACAGGAAAATGTGGAATTATCTTTTTTAAAAGATGAAAGAATGAAGGGGGGGAAATCGGAGGGGGAGCCCAACCATGAGAGACGATGGACTC
>NC_138376.1:44932588-44955373 GCF_054177405.1 Leptonychotes weddellii | reverse complement strand
TTTAATGGTTTCTTTGTAAGAGTGGTTCACAAACATTTGGTCTTGGAACCCCTTGATAGTCTTATAAATTAATGAATACCCCAATGAGCACTTATTTATGTGATTATATCAACTGATGTATACTATATTTGAAATTAAAAGAGAAATTTGTGGGGCTTCTGGTGGCTCAATCCATTAAGTGTCTGCCTTCAGCTCAGGTCATGATCCCAGGGTCCTGGGACCAAGTCCCTGCATCGGGCTTCCTGCTCAGTGAGGAGCCTGGTTCTCCCTTCCCCCTCTCCCTGTGCTCTCCCCCTGCTTGTGTTCTCTCTCTCAAATAAATAAAGTCTTTTAAAAATAAATAGAGAAATTCGTAACTTTTTATGTATTAAGCTACTTACAAATAATAGTAATAAACCCTTGACAGGTTCACATTAAAACATATTATTTATGAACAATTAGTATGTTTTCCAAAACAAACAAATATAATAAGAAGAGTTTTATTGTTTTTATAAATTTAATGACTGCCTTAATAGAGACAGCTGGATCCTCCTATTTGTTTCTGCATTCATTCTATTGCTATATACTGTTTTGGTTGAACTATGAGAGAAGTCTGGCCATACACCGATAAGTGGTTGGAAGAAAGAGAAGTATTTTAGTAACCTTTTTAGATGATTGTGGATACTCTTCTTTGACTCTTCACCAAAACATGACATGTGATAGTCTCAGATCCAGCCTTGCAACTAACTTTTAAGAAACCATGTTTCTTACAATGATCTTTTTGTACTGTTACATTAAAATCCATTGGCCTATGTTATAGGTTAAACGGATCTTCTACCGATTGCATTGGCCATTTGGAAAAGATTGTTTCACTGAGTTATGCAGAACTTCCAAATACTGCCTTTTCATTATGAAATATCAAAAAAAAAATCACATGCATTTATAGCACTCCTGATCTCATCAGAAAAGTCAGTAAAAACTGGAAAGTAGTCAAATTCATGGTGGTGACTGTAAGTTTTTAAAAATTCTAATTTTCATTTTAAAGTTCAAATACATTAGCAAACATACTTATTTTCCTTGAAGTGATAGACTCACTTCATTTTTGAGAAAATGTCTGCCCCAAGTCTCGATACCATAGTTTGTCATTTTTCTTTTGGGAAAGGAAGGAGTTCAATTAAAAAAGAAGCTAGTTCAGCTCACAGCACAGTGTGTTTTCCTCAAGACAGACCAGGAAATTCCGTGTGCAAGGGAAGTGCTGTAGGAGCCTCCCCTCCCCCACCCCCGTTTTACCATACAGAGTATTAAAAAGACATGTAACTCAAGGGTCAGTATTTAATAAAGTTAATAATATCCACTGCTTTATCAAGGATATCCCTAAGTCAAACTGGTGTGTGTGTGTGTGTGTGTGCGCGTGTGTGTGTGCGTGTGCGCGCGCATGCATGCACACGGCAAGTGCCCAGTGATGAAAAATACAACTACTAGTACAGTTTGGCAGCACTGCCTTGATTCATGCTCAAGTGCCAGTAGTTTTCTCCACTACTGTTTTGCACCATCAGTACAAATGTCAACACAGTAAAAAAAAAATTGCAAATACATCTTCCTATTATTGTGAAAATCTTTTAACCTCATCGGCCACCTGAAATAGTCTGGGGACCCCCAGGAACCCACAGCTACACTTAGAAAACCACTACTTTACAGTCCTGCATCAGCCCAGGATTTTGTGTTACAGTGCGATAATAATATTACATTGTATTTGCTTATACTTTTGTTTCAGTACTTGGTAGTTTTACAAAGGGTCTTCACACATACTATCTTGCTATAATTACAGTGTAATAATATAAAGTTTTCAGCCAGTTGATCTAGTAAATAATAACAATAATGCAGAAACTGAAATAAAATGTCCAGAAGTACAAATAGGATATAAATATAGTAGCTCTTCTGCTATGTCAGAAAGACTCTAAAATATCAATAATGTTGTTCCTTAAATATCTCCAGTGGGTGTAATAACATACCTTTCTGGAAGCTTCTATCGACTTTTCCCCTCTTATTTAAAGAACACTCCTTGCTACAGCTTCAACCCGTTATAACATGTTCTGTCCTTATTAACTAATAGAATAATTGCTATTTAACTGTGTAACACACCTTTATATACCTGAGAGCTATCGTACCTTCCTTCAGTGTTGTTCCTCTGTCCGAGTCAATGCTCCTAAACTCTATTCCGATTTTCAGAACTCTGTGAGTTTTACAAATTGCCTATGAATTTTGTGGTGAATGTGTATATATCTGTCCCTCCTTGTTAATCCGTATATTCCAAATTTTCAGTTAAAAAGTTTCCTTGAAAAAGACAAAACTGCCACATAAATGACAGGCACTTTGGTGGGTGGTTCTGAAATAAATTCACAATATCACATTGTGGAAGATTTTGAATCCTTAGTAGCATAAAATTAAAAGGAAAAATAGTATCTTTGATTTTTCAGTTATTTTATTGTGTATATATTATTATTTATTTGTATATTTACATATGTGTGAAACTTCATTATAAACTAGTGTAAATGATCTCTAAATAATCTATGTGGGCAGATACACATAGATGAGTAAATGTTTATACATACATTAACGCAGCAGCATCTATGTGTATGAATGGTTGTGTGCGTGTGTGCTGCCTGCTGGAATTTCTAAGAATTTTTATGCCAGAAACAGCTAGTTAGCTAAGCTTAATTTTGCATGTTTCTTACTTTTTTCTAAATTCTATTTTACTTGCTCATGATTACTTGATAGTTCTTACGTCCTTACATATCTACATTCTCATTTGATTTCCTCAACAACCCTGAGAGGTAAGAGGATGTGGCTGGCAGCTATTATTTTCCCCTTCTTAATTATCAGGAACTCTAATTTTATTCAAAGTAGCAATAGCACAGTTTATTTCCCAGCCTCCTTTGCATCTAGAACTGGCCACATGATATGAATATGATCTATGGCCACTGAAATGTGATTCAAAGTCTGCTAGGGAATCTCTGGAAAGGTGTGGACTACTACTGATGTAGGTTTGTCTCTTTTTCATTGTCTCTTTCTCATCCTCCTGCCTGATGTTATGGATGTTTTAACTGAAGTCTACCAATTATCTTGCAAGCATAAAGGAATACTGCAGGGACACAGGGATCTTGGCCTCAATATTCTTGGGCCACTCTATCTGCTCTGGCTTATCCTATTAGTTCTTATGTGATGAAAACATTATACCCTTTTTTGGTTACATGCTGCAAAATATATTTCCTAATGGACACAGCAGGTAAGTATTAAGAATTTATTTATATAGATAATGCAATTGAGGCCAGTTTGTTTTACATCTATATAATTGGTACACGGCAAATCATAAATGGGAAAAATTTGAAAAAGGAAAAATCAGTCCAGTATATTTGGGAGGCATAAAAAACTCATCTAATAAATATGTGAGATAGGGAATTTGTTAACCTTTAATCTGATCTGTTTGTGAAATAAAACTCTGATTTCCACAACTTTCCTGCTTTCGTTTCAATAGCTTTTTTAAAAAGGTAGAATTGCAGACCAGAGATTCCTGATATATCTAGTAGACAAAGAATAGTTAGTTGGTCAGGGTACCTGGGTGGCTCAGTTGGTTAGGTGTCTGCCTTTAGCTCGGGTCATGATCTCAGGGTTCTGGGATTGAGCCCCATGTCGGGCTCTCTGCTCAATGGGGAGTCTGCTTCTCCCACTCACTCTCCCTCTGTGCTCTTTCTTTCTCTCTCAAATAAATAATAAAATCTTAAAAAAAAAAAAAGTTTAATTGGTCATGTATGAGCCATAACTTTCTCATATTTCTGACCACTTTTCTCTTAGACTATTTGGCCTTCTTCAAACTCACCATAAACTTTCATGCCATTGAGAATTTTCTCATGCAAGTCCTTCTTATGTTTCCAAAACCTATTATTCATTATCATGACTTAGTTTAAGCATCACTTCCTTGGGGAAACCTTTATAGTTCTCCCTCAATTTTTACACATCTGTTTACGAGCAATCACCAAGTTTCTATTATATTAATGGTGTAGGTATTAACCTTGGGCTTCTTAGATGTCTATTTAAACTCTAATTATTTCATAACACCAATATTAATACTCACCTAGCACACAGAAGAAATGTAATAAATGATTATTATGTTTTCAGGGGAAAAAGACAGATTTAAGGATTGAAAATAATATTGCTTTCAGTCTGACATTTGCTAATTCAGTGTTTCTAAACTAGATCGTGAAATCAATTTAGTGGGTCATGGTTAACACTTCACAAAATGAAATTGAATACAATACAAAAGAATACAATGGAATAGAAATATCAGAGTACATCATAATGTACTAATGTTTTATCAATGAATATATTCACTCATTTATCCATTCAACAAATATTTGTTGAGCACCTACTATATTCCTTGCATTGGCTTATATGTACATGTATATACTGGGTCATGTAAAATATATTCTATTTGTGGTTTAGTCACATTTATTTCAGATATCTGAGATCCCTCCCTATCAAGCCACTCCTTATGGGAGAATTATATTTCCTGCCCCATAGACATTGGGTTTGGCTACATGACTTAATAGGGTCAATTAAATCTGAGAAGTGATGTGTGATCTTCCAAGCAAAAGATTTAAAAGTTACCTTATAATTCTACCTCTGCTATTTTTCTCTGCCATAAATTTGATAATATCTCATTAGAAACTGACCCATCACAGCCTGGGTCATGGAATGAAGATAGCATTCAGTAGAACTGTAGTCAACCCCCAATTAATACATAATAGAAGCAAAAATCAAAGATTTTTTTTCTAAAAAAGACAGAAACATGAGGGTCATTTGCTGCCACAACCTACTGTGGCCTAAACTAACTATCATCTGCTTGACAGATACTGAACAAGAATGCCTTGGTGTGAGGGGAAACACTGTGAGTATGATTGCATGGAGGCAACAGCAGGAATCCTACTCCCAGGACATGGGACAAAGGGTCCTAAGCAAAGAAAATCCAGTTATAGAGAATAAAGTATACATAAACACAAATGTGTATGTGAGAATGTGATAAATAGTCATAAGGGAATTACTGTGATCACCAATGTTAAGAATATGTGCAAATAAACAAATAAGAAGAAAGAAATTCTAAAACTGGCATCTGTTTGGATATAAAAATTCAATATAAGGTTATTTCTATGAACATCTTGTCATCTTTGACTAGTTACCTTTCAGCACAATTATTATGTATATCATTAAAAATATGTCAGAATAATTTGGTCTTTTGTTTGATTACCAAAATAAACTCTGAATGTACACAACCAGTCTTCATAGTTTCAGGTCTGCACTGTCTGTTCTTATGGCTACAACACGATAAAAAAAATTACAAGGAATAACTCTCAGACCTGAAGATTTCCTCTCAATATACAAAAGCCTGTATTTCTTCTCCTTTGAAACTATAATACATGTCTACTTAAAAGGTTTGCTGGGCCAACTTTTTCAATCTGACAGGTCTCCAAATTTGGCCTGATATAAGAATTCAGTTAATGAAATTTAAAGCAGCCTCATTTTCATCCTTTTTTAAAACACAACTATGTATTAGAAATCTGGCAAAGGCTTCTGTCAAATTGAACTATTGAACTCAGGGCAGTAAAAGTCCCACCCCAGGCAAGAGATTTAAATCATTTTCAAAGTTAATTTCCTGCTCCCAGATGGAGAACAAATCTAATCGGGTTTACTTCATTCTTCGGATGAACAGGAAAATATCGCTTGCATACTCAAAAAGGAAAAAGAAAATCTCAGGGAAGGCAGTCTCTAATCCACATCACACAAAACAAAGAAGGTGATTCTGAAATTGAATGTATGGGGTCATTTTGAATCTAAAAGCAGATCTGAATTTAATCTCCAAGCTTACTTCCAACCTAGTTCTGTTTAGATATTGTGCCTGTTTACAACTGAAATATACACATAGGACTTTAAAACTGTTCATTTAAAAAGGGGGGGAGGGGCAACTTCTAGTCCTAAGAAGGTAGCTGAGTAAATTGCCTGAGCTTCATTTGTGAAATGAGGCTAGAAACTTCCAAAGCCTTATGGATGGTAGGAGAATTTTGCTCTTTATTGGCTATAGCTTAAATATAAGACAGGATGAGTTAATGTTTGAATCACAAAACAATGGGACTATAGAAAAAGTAAAATAAGTGTTCTTGTTCTTAATTTAAGAGTTGCTGGATTCTATTTAAAGTTTTGTTGCTATGTACCTAGGAAAGATTCACATTTGCTGTCAGACAGACACTGAGTATCTACATCTCTTAACTGTGCTCTTTCTTGCTAACAAAAATGTCATCAGCAAAGAAGCAAGTATATCATTAGATCTTCATGAAGCAGGTTAACACTGGCTGGGCTTCTCTCAATCTACCCTACTACATAACGCTTTGCTTGACTTTCAACGGAAAGCAAAGTGGTAGGTTACAATCTAAAATGGCAGATATTTTCCTAAGTGGTCTATTTAACTCCATCTCTGTTATTACCTCTGAAGTCAACAAGACAAAGAAATCATTCTGAATGGGTTGCAATGTACTTGGTAGTATTAAAGTTCATCTCTTATAAACATAAAGCAGGAAAACAGTTATGCTTCAAATTGATGGTGAAGAAAAGACCTCAGAGTTTCAAAAAGGATTTCATTCACTCTTTGTTTTAAATGTTAATTCCAGTTGTGGGATTCCAGTTTATCGTCTAAAGTAAGTCTGTTTGTCTTGATCTATTGCTTAATCCAAAGCATGTCCAGACAATTAAAAGTAAATTGTCTATGTGTAATGAGCAAAATATTCAAAATCAATAACATAAAAATTGATAGATTAAAAAAAGAACATCAGGGATCTAGTCTCTCTTTTGAAACACAGATGCTGCTCAGTCAAAACAAGGTAAGTTTTAAGTCATGACCATGAGCCATGAATCATCACAAGCAGTCTGTTGGAGCAAAAATACCAAAGCAGAGAGGAAAAAGTAACAGCATTCTTGAGAACCTCATTCTGTGCCAGGTAGGGGATGAAGCACTTTTTTGCCTGCAAAATCTCATTTAGTCCTTATTGCAATCCCCATTAAATAAAATTCTAAGAGAGTGCCTCCAGGGTCATAAAATAATGAATGGTGAATGTAGCCCAGTTCCTTACTAAAAAGCAGTTATACTTTGTATGATACCATCACTTTTTTAGGAGAACTAAAATAGAATTATTTTGTTGTTCCAGAAGCAGTCAAAAGTACAAAAATGGACAGAACATAATGAAAAATTTAATCTTAAAAAATACGTGTATCTTAGATAGCACTATAAATTAGTTAGCAAACTTGAATTCCCAAGCTTAGGGCTCTAATTCTGGAGTTGCATTAGATTATGGTAGCTCCTTTAACTTTGGCTGCAAAATAAGCGTTTACTAACCATTTACTTAATTGAAAATATGTGCGGCAATAGATACACTTAAAACACAGGAAGTTTACTTTTTAAACTTTACACATATTATTGAACCATAAGGGTATGAGATTTCAAAGGATAAGGTTGCAAAAATAATGACATTAGTTTTTTATTAGTCAGTAGAATGGAGGCCCTTTATGACATCACAATGGTCTTGTTATGTGTATTATCTCAGATTTTTATTGTGTGTAGTTAATATTTTGCTCTCATCTACAGTCATATGATCAAAACTTGTTTGTATCCCTTCAGTTAAAAAAAAACTGTCAGGATATCTGAAATTTGGCACTAGAACTGTCGCAAGTAGAATCTGGTCATTAAGGGTAACTAATAAGAAGTAGCTTAATTAAGGAAAATATGGACACATGCTAAATCCTATGCAAATACTTTGCTACTACTGGCATTCTGGGCAGGATAATTTTTGTTGGGGGAGGAGAGAATCCTGTGTACTAAACAGTCCTGTACATTATAAGATGTTTGTGTTTGGCAGCGTCCGTGGCCTCTGAACACTCCATTCTAGTAACCACTGTCCAGTGTGACAACTAAAAATGTCTCCCAACATTGCCAATTGCAGAGCTGCCCTCAGTTGAGAACCACTGCTCTATGTTTGAAGATCACTTTTTAAAATAACATCTAATCATTTAAATTAAATTACATTTGCAGATCCAGCAATGAGTAGACAATAGTTAGACCATTTTGAAATTTCTATAAGGTTGTATTCAGCCTTTTTTCAGGAAAATTACTTAAATTCATCCAGAAGATAGACTAGATATAATTCATTTTCCCTTGAAATTATTTTTAAGATTCTGTGTGCCAGGCACTATATGCCATTGCAATTATACACTGAGAGCAAAATTATTTATCTGAAAAATCATGAATGATAAGCTATTAGACGTAGCCAAAGTAATTAAATATGATGCCATTCTGTGTTTCTTAGCAGGCACAGGATGTATCCAAACTGTGCCTCACTGCTCGATGATGTAATCTGACACACAGACCTTTTCTATTTCTCCACTTGCCCTGGTTGAGTGTGTTGGCTTTTTCCCTAAAGCCTTGTCAAAAGACGGCTGTTTCATCAGGTCCATATTCAAAGAAGGCAGAAAGAGATAAGAGGCCATGGGCTATGGGTCTATTTCAGCCACATCTGTCCCTTTTTACAAGGTAATTAAATGCCTTCTCAGAAAAACCTCATCAGAAAATTTCTGCTTAGAGCTTCCTGGCCTAACTTAGGTCCTTTGGCTGCACAAGTTAGTTGCAAGTGATACAGGTAAATTAAGGAAGAGTGAGAAATAGGATCATTATTATTGCCTAAGACTAACCACAGCCCAAAACCCGAGGTGAAAATATCACCACTTTGATTCCAAATCCAACTTCTGTCAGCCGGGAAGAGGGGGGAGGTTTGTGGCAATTAACTACAAACTGTAACAACAACAACAACAACAACAACAGTAAGAGCACCAAGAATAAGAGCGGCCATACTAGAAGGCGTTTATTGAGCATTTATAGTGTGACAGGCATTCCTCTAACAAAAGTTTAAATTAGGTTCTATTATTACCTTCATTTTACAAATGAGGAGGGCAGAGCCCACAGCTGAGCAGCTTGCCTCAGTTTATACAACTGGTCTGTTTAGAATTCTTTCACTGTCTACTAAGCAAAGGTTACTTTTATGAGGAACTAGCTTTGGTGCTTCATCACTTGTTACTTAACTGTTAAGAAACTGCTAAATAACATTTGTATAACTGAGGGCATTCTTTACTTTTTCAATAAATAAAAATGTATGAATGTACCAGAAAAAGAGCTGTGAAGAATATACATGTAAGCAGCCGGCAGTTAATACCCAGTTACAGTGTAAAGGCACATACAAATTTTATTAATATTATTTGAAAATAATTTTGGAGTTTTTTATTAAGTGGACTACAGTAGGAAAAACCATATTAGTTCTCCTTAAAGATTACCATCTCAGGCTAGTGTATTCAGCTGGAAAACTGCTGAATTATATTTCATGCATATAATTAGTTGGTGATTGAATATGAGACAAGTAATAGCTACCATGTGTGTCACTGAAGTAATCCAAAATGTTATGAAGAAAATTCTTCTCAATCTTAGGGGAAAAAGAAAGATACAAGAGAAAGAAAGAAATAACTCTTGCAGGAGGAAACACTGAATTGAAGTAAAATATCTTCCTGAAGAGCAGACAGACACCTTGCCAAGATGAGAAGGCCTAGCTCAGGGTTCAGTTCTATTTTGCTAGCAGTTATTAATAGAAAATCAATTTTGCCGATGGGAAATGTAACATGATTAAATTTAAAAGAATTAAGTGCAACATCCTATACTTAGGTAGAAAGAAAATCAAACAAAGCAACCCTCAAAAAATTGAACACGTGGTATCAGAATAGGAGATTGGACTGAGACCAAAAGGAAAGCAATTCATATGAAAGCCAAGAAGAGCTTTCCTTATAAGCTTTGTATTAGCCAAGAGTGAAGATGGATGAGAAAAGCTAATGACACCCAGGGCTGGTTGCATAATTTGTAGGACCCAGTGCAAAACGGAAATGAGAGGCTTCTTATTCAAAATGCAGGAAAAAAGTGACCAAAAAATGACATAAAAGGGGTTGGATTTTTGTTTTGTTTTTAGTTTTTTTTCTTCTGTGGTCTCTCTCACAACTTGTCATGGTGTCTCATTGCTTTTTAAATTTGTTCTTAAATGTCATCCTAAGTAAAGAAAAAACAGAAATTTTCATTGTGTGAATTTTACACCTCATCTTTAATTATGCAATGCCAGTTTTAAGTGCAAACATAAGACCATTGAACTCAAATGCAGAATCACCAGAATTTCACAACTTGTATATCAGTTCCTACAGGTGTATGAATTTTGCTCTTATCAGACAAAGGAAACACAACATAGAAGTAACTCAACTGTTTTTATTTCAGTTCTTGATATGCATATATTCTTTTTTTTTTAGGTTTTATTTATTTATTTGAGAGGGAGAATGAGAGAGAGAGAGAAAGCACATGAGAGGGGGGAGGGTCAGAAGGAGAAGCAGACTCCCTGCTGAGCAGGGAGCCCAATGCGGGACTCGATCCTGGGTCTCCAGGATCATGACCTGAGCCGGAGGCAGTCGCTTAACCAACTGAGCCACCCAGGCGCCCGATATGCATATATTCTAACACTCTACTTCAGGCTTGTTGGTAGGTGAGGAAAAACTGAAAGATAAAGGAACTATGGGTTGCTCTTTCTTTCCCTTTTTTTTATATGGTTTTTATCATAGGTGGTTGACTAATTTAGGAAATGTAACAAGAATATGAAAGGATATGGCAGCTTTTTATTATTAATGTTTCTTAGAATGCCATTGCCTTCTTTCTGCATTTGAAGCAAGCTCTGGATCAGACAGAAAGGGCGGCTTCCCCAGACTGTCAGTGCCCCCACTTAGTCGTTGATTTAACACAGCTTCCCTTATTCTTGCTTGGAGTCTCTCTGCACTTCTACAGATACTAAGACCACAAGAATTCTGTGCCCATGGACATTCACAAACACGCTTTTTGAATGGAGCAATAAGGAATGGCGAACACACATTTTACTAGAAATGTATGTCCTCTCCTAACACGTTCCCCAGTGTCCCACTGGATTTCACTTACAAAACACACATTCAAAGATACAGTTAAGAACCTCAAGACATTCTTAGCAGAGTAATACACCAAGTGTGGGGCTCTTCTGAGCATGGCACTGAGCTGATCGGACAGCACAGGTCACATGCCCATGAAGCCAGCTTTGATGACATTTTAACTTCAGGAACTTTTCTTTTTATAGTGTTCAGCTCAAGTAACAAAACAGAACAAAACCTAAATCTTTTTTGGATGATAATACTCATTTTAGAAATTTTCACACCTTTGAATGTTAACAGTCAAAGTTTCTTAACTAGAGTTTTTAACTTGAACCCATTTTTTTTCCTCAAAGTGACTTTACAAAGCTCTACTCTGCTCTACTATATGCAGAGTGATTTAAGTTCTCAGAAAGAATTATTATTTCCAGAAAATGGTGAGCAGGGGCAGGGAGTGGGGTTTGAGTTGCACCTTATTCCATATAAACTTCTAATTATAAGGCTTTCTACCTCTTCAATTCTACTTTTCAATATTATATCTATCATTGTATTTTTATCTTTACAAGAAGTTTCTGAAATGCACATGGAATCAGTGCTCAAAGCTCACGGAACAGTCAGGACTAGAACTCAAAACTCCACTTTCCCTTATGTCTCTTGCCGCTGAAACAAGGCTGTAAAAATCTGTAACTATACCAATCATGATATAGGCATTGTGAATCATTTATAAAGAGTAGTGGTGATGCTGCCTTTGAATAGAATATGAGTCAACCGATTGGTTTCCATTTAACTAATTTAGTAATTTAAAAATTATCTTCCTGTTATCTGTTCCTGTTTCAGCAGCATTAATCAAGAGAATACCCATATAGTCAATTTTTCCCTCACCATCACCACTTCCTCCCTGGGGAGGCACTAATTAGAGAGAATGACTAAAATTTTTTAAGGATCATTACCCACAGTGTTTCAGTGAATGCAAAAGATTTTGCCTGTTTCTCAAAGTAGCAATGAGATGAAAGTCATAGGGGGAGAAAAGCCTCCATGGTTTTTACTCAGGGATGGTTGTGAATCTTTTACCTTACAAATAAAACATTAAATTTAAAAAAAGTCATATGGATATTGGAACACTGAATACCTGTTACTTAGAACTCAATGACTATAAGCAGTATACGAATGCAAAAGACATGCAAAGCTACTTGTTCCTATGCCTAAGCATAGCTAAAGTCATTCTTTGACAAGTGTTACAAATAGAACATGAAAACATAATGTAGTTAGCATATGAAAATGGACTGTATTTCCCATGGAGAGTTATATCCAAGGGGAAGACATGAGACAGACCACATGGTAAAAGTAATGAGAAGATTCAGGGAGTAAAAAGAACAGGAACTACTGTCACGACAAATTAATTCCAAATCTTTTCAATCTTTGGGTCCCATGGCCACCCTTTGTTTGGAATAGGTAGAGTAGCCCTCCCATTTTACCCGCTCACCCTCCTACGTAGAGAGAAAATCCTTGGGACTAGACAGATAAAGCAAAACTAAAAGGCAATTGTATTGGTCAGAGTTCACCAGAGAAACAGAACCAGAAGGTGAAGGTATGATTTCTTGTTAAGAAATCGGCTCACGTAATTATAGGAGCTGGCAAGTTCAAGATCGGCAGGGCAGACCAGCAGGCTAGAAACACAGGCAAGAACTGCTACTACCTAGAGTCAGAAATTTGTAGGGCAGGTCAGCAGGCTGGAAATGAGGTAGGATCTCTGTTACAGTCTTGAGGCATCATCCCTTCTTTTCCAGGAAAACTCAAGTTTTTGCTCTTAAGAACTTCAGCTGATTGGATGAGACTGACACACATTATCAAAGGTAATCTGATTCATTTAAAGTCAACTGATCATAGATGTTAACCACGCCTATGAAATACCTTCACAACAACACTTAGATGTGTGTTGGATTAAATTGCTACTAAAATGACACATAAAATTAACCATCACGCCAACTTAAAAGAAAGAAGTTTATGGTTTATGATAATGATACATTAGACCTGAAACTGGAGCAGCATAGCTGCGGAAACCAAGACAGAACTAAGGAGTCCCACTACACCTAGTTCTTTTATACATTCAACATGGTCTTTCAAAATGAAACAATGAATATCAAATGCTTAGCACATTGCCTGGAATTTAGTAAATGCACAAAAGACAAGGATCAGTAGTTGGCCATTTTATCATTAAAAAATTTTTTAATTGAGATATAATTGATATAAAACATTATATTGTTGCATTATATTATATAGTATATTACAACCATTATATACATATTATATACATTATATACATATACATTGTATAATATAATCATTATATTGTATACAACATAATTCAATATTTGTGCGTGTTGGAAAATGATCACCACAGTAAGTCTAGCTAACATCTGTCACCATACTTAGTTACAAAATTTTTTTCTTCTTCTGATCAGTATTTTAGGTTTCACTCTCTTACCAACTTTCAGCTATGCAATACAGTTTTATTAACTATAGTTGTCATGCTATACATTATATCCCCATGACTTATTTATTTTGTAACTGGAAGTTGGTACCTTTTGACTCCCTTTATCAGTTTAATCCACCCTCAGTCTGTCCCTGTCTCTGGCAACCAACAATCTGTTCTCTGTATCTATGAGATTGTTTTGTTGTTATTGTTGCAGTTTTTGTTTTTATTTTTATTCCACATATAAGTGAGATCATGTGGTATTTGCCTTTCTCTGTATCTTATTTCACTTAGCATAGTACCTTCAAGGACCACCCAGGCTGTCACAAATGGCAAGATTTCATTCTTTTTTTATGATAGAGTAATACTGAATTGTGTATATACACACACACACACAAATTTTCTTTATCCATTCATCTATCAGTGAACACTTAAGTTACTTCCATATCTCAGCTTTCATAAAAAATGCTGCAATTAACAAGGGGGTGCATATATCTTTTCAAGTTCGTGTTTTCATTTTCTTCAGATAAATACCCAGAAATGGAATTGTCGGATAGTATGGTATTTCTATTTTTAATTAAAAACCAGTAATCCATACTGGTTTCCACATTGGCTGCACTAATTCAGCTTCCCACCAACAGTGCACAAGGTTCCCTTTCAACCACATCCTCGCCAACACATGTTATTTCTTGTTTCTTTGGTAACAGCCATCCTAACAGGTATGAAGTGGTATCTCATTGTTGTTTTGATTTGCATTTCCCTAATGACTAATGCTGTTGAACATCTTTTCATGTACTTATTAGCCATCTGTATGTCTTCTCTGGAAAAATGTCTATTCATATCCTCTGCTCATTTTTTAGATTGTTTGTTTTTTAGTATTGAGTATACGAGTTCTTTATATATTTTGGATATTAATTGTTTATCAGATATATGATTTGCAAATATTTTCTCCCATTCAGTAGGTTATCTTTTCCTTTTGTTGATGGTTTCCTTTGCTGTGCAGAAGCTTTTTAATTTGATATAATCCTACTTCTTTATTTTCGCTTTCCTTGCCTGTGTTTTTGTTATCAAATCCAAAAAATCATGGTCAAGACCAATGTCAACAAGCTTACCACCTACATTTTCTCCTAGGAGTTTTATAGTTTCAGGTCTTACATTCAAATCCTTAATCCATTTTGAGTTAATTTTTGTGTATGGTTTAAGATGGTGATCCAGTTTCATTCTTTAACATTTTGCTATCCTGTTTTCTCAACACAACATTGAAGAGACTGTCCTTACCCCACTACATATTCTTGGCTCCTTTATTGTAAATTATTGACCCTATATGTGTAGGTTTATTTCTGGGCTCTCTACTGTGTTCCATTATCTATGTGTCTGTTTTTTATAGAAGGTGGCCATTTTAAATTCAGGTCAACCTCTGGCATATCCAAGTAATAATATGCAGTTTGATATATGGCTCTAGAACTTGTACCAAGATGCTAATTTAGTCAGTTAGACCAGCTTCCTCCAAGATTTGGACTGCATAATATAGAATATGGAAAGGATAATTTTGTTACAATGAGGGAATAATGGAGCCAACCTACCTACAAAAGCAGAGATAACATTACCTGGGCTGGAAATAGAGAATGGAGTGTCCAAAAGAAGGGCAGGATTGAGGAGCTATTAGGAAGACTTTGTAATCCTCACCTGTACATTCTTCCCACCTCTTGTACTCATTAGCTCAATGATTGGGGCCCTATCTCCCTCAAATCTCTGTCTCTCTGTCTCCTCTGCCACTACTGGAATAATTTTCTTAAAACTAAAAGGTCCCCCTGCCATTCTCTGTTTTAAAATCCATCAGTGACTATCCATAATTCTCTTCCAAACTTCATAACACATGAAGCCTATGACTGCCAGACCCCTCCCTACTTACATGGCTTAATTTTCAGGCATTTCTCTCAGCTTTTGCATTCTATTTTTAATACATATTGAACCCACTTCCATTTCTGCAAATGTGCCTTATCTCTTTTGCCTCTGGTCCTTTCAACATCCTTCGATTTCTTTCTGACTATTCCAATGCCCCACTAAAGCTAAACTGCTTAAGAGCAGAAACCATCTCTTACTTTTCTCTGTATCTCTGGTGCCTAGCATAGCACAAGGCACAGATAGGCACATAATAATACCTGCCCTCCCTTTCAGATGCCAAATTCTTTAACCAGCATCAGGAACTATATTTCATCTTTTTATTTCTCACAGTGTTGTTAGCAAAGTACTTTAGTTTCCTCAATAAATTAATGCTGAATTCAGTGAAAGTAGTGATAAAACTATAGACCCCTATAATTATTTAAAATAGGGAAATTATATTCCAAGTGTTACAAAATGGGTATAAATGAACCATATGTGTTGATTATACATGGGGACTGAATATGCTATAAAGTGCACATACGGTAGCAAGAACACAACTCTACTGTATTACTCAATGTGACTCATGTAAACCTAATATGCTAGCAATAAATGTTAATTAAACATTCAATTAACAATTTGCTTGTCCTTTTGAAACTTAAAATGATTTGAAGGGGATTATTTGGGTCTGTTAAAAGCACTTTCCTTGTAAATTTAAATACGTATTTTTTTTCCTCTCCATTAATTTCTTTAAAGTGTACAGAGGCCAGCAAAATTATTCTATTGACCTCAAAGTTTGGCTCTTTCACTTCAAGAAGAGGCTTTGCATAGTTTTAAGAGGTGCCCACATACAATCTATAGTGCTTTCTTTCCAAAGGCTTTGTTTGGGTCCTTTGCTCTTTAGTCAAAATTTTGGATGTATTCTCTATCCTCTAATACAGTAACCCCCCCCCACACACACACAATTCCAAAGCTACTGTAATGCAGACCTCAGTCAATTCCAGTGCATTTGTATTGGTATTGTTTTAGGTCCACTTTCCTAATAACTTTAAGAACATGTCTTGTGGGGTGCCTGGGTGGCTCAGTTTTTTTGGCTCAGGTCATGATCTAAGGGTCGTGAAATGAGCCCCGAGTTGTGCTCTACGCTCAGTGAAGAGTCTGCTTGTCCCTCTCCTTCCCCCTGTGTGCCTCCCCCACCCACCCACATGTGCTCTCTCTCTTTCAAATGAATAAATAAATCTTTTCTTTTTTTTTCTTTAAGGAATGTGTCTTGGGATACTGGAGCTGTCCAGATCCCTGAACAGCTCCTCAGCATTCCATAGAGACTTTGTGTAGAACAAGTCTGTAGACTGCGTGGGGTCAGGAATTATCTAACTTGCTCATCATTCTCTCTAGTGACTAGTAGTAAATACAGTACATGGTAGGTGCTTAATAAACATCTGTTCACTGGGAAAAAGTAGCATGGATTTATAGGACTGAGAGCATACATACTCCCTAGCAGTATTAGTAACTCTCAAAATACTTTGAAGAATAAAGGTTATGTTACAAGCAAAAACAAAACAAAAACTGTGTTTGCACTAATCCTAATCCTGCAGTAGTTAGGGATTATCCATAGGAAGAAAGTAAGATCCAAATAACATTCAACATACAGGATCCTGGTACAGACATGGTACCTAACTTCAGTTGGAGTAAAATGAATAGGAAAGGAAAACTGTATAGTGACATACATTTTATTGCATCAATTCTAAGATACATATTTTCCCATAATTTAACATTTCTAAAATAAGAAATCATTTTAAAATTAATGATACTTGTTGAAATCACCAAGATCTAAAGGAATAGAAGGTTGTTCCTTATTAGCTGCGTACAGCAAGAAAAAAAGCCTCTGAAAAACTGCTTCAAAGTCATTATACAGGGAATTAGTTTTATGTGGGGGGAAAGGCCCCTCAGACAAGAAACAACAGAAGTTCTAATAATGACAAGCAGTTTCAAGCACTCTAATATGTGAGTTTTCATCAAATAGATGGTTCCATGAGCAAGAAACAAGGGAGCTGTACAATTTCCCTTGAGAAAGACACCATTCGGCTTCCTCAGTAACTCAGTTTTTTTAACTCAGGGATAAGTGAAATTTTCCAGTTAGCATGAATAAGGCCTGGGAAAAGTGCTAGAAGAACAGGAAATTCAACCTAAGATTTGTATGGAACCACAAAACACCCCATGTAACCAAAGTAATCTTGAGCAAAAAGAACAAAGCTGGAGGGATCATACGACAATCCCAGATTTCAAGATATAATACAAAGCTATAGTAATCAGAACAGTATGGTCCCAGCAAAAAAACAGACACACAGATCAATAGAATAGAATAGAGAGCCCAGAAATAAGCTCACAATTGTATGGTCAATTAATCTATGGCAAAGGAGGCAAGAATATACAATGGGGGAAAGACAGTCTCTTCTCTTCAGTTGGGAAAACTAGACAGCTACATGCAAAAGAGTGAAACTGACCACTTTCTCACACCATGCACAAACATAACGTCAAAATGGATTAAAGACCTAAATGTGAGACCTGAAACCATAGAACTCCTAAAAGGAAACACAGACAGTAATCTCTTTGACATTGGCCTTAGCAACATATATATGGGTATGTCTCCTCAGGCAAGGGAAAGAAAAACAAAAATAAACTATTGAAAATACACCAAAATAAAAAGCTTTTGCACAGGAAAGGAAACCATCAACAAAAGGAAAAGTCGAACTCCTAAATGAGAGAAGATATTTGCAAGCAATATCTGAGAAGGAGTTAATATCCAAAATATATAAAGAACTTATACCACTCAACAGCAAAAAACACAACAACAAAAAACCCCAAACAATCCAATTAAAAAATGGGCAGAGGACCTGAATAGACATTTTTCCAACAAAGACACAGAGATGGCCAACAGACACATGAAAAGGTGCTCAACGTCACTAATCATCAGGGAAATGCAAATCAAAACTACAATGAGATACCACTGCATGTCAATCAGAATGGCTAGTCAAAAAAGCAAGAAATAACAAGTGTTGGTGAGGATGTAGAGAAAAAGGAACACTTGTGCACTGGTGGTAAGAATGTAAATTGGTGCAACCACAATGGAAAACAGTGTAGAGCTTCCTTTAAAAATTAAAAGCAGAAATACCATACAGTCCAGTAATTCCACTTCTGGGTATTTACCCAAAGACAACAAAAACATTAATTCCAAAGATATATGCACCCCTATGTTTACTGCAGCATTATTTACAATAGCCAAGATATGGAAGCAGCCTAAGTGTCCATTGATAGATGAATAGATAAAGAAGATGTGGTACACACATATAATGAAATATTACTCGGCCATAAAAAAGAAGATCTTGCTATTTGTAACAACATGGATGGACCCAGAGTGTACATATTATGCTAAGTGAAATAATTAAGACAGAGAAAGACAGATACCATATGATTTCACTTATTGTGGAATCTAAAAAAATAGAAAAAGATTCCTAAATACAGAAAAAAAACTGTGGTTACCAGAGGGAAAGAGGATTGGGGGATGGGTGAAATATGTCAAGGGAATCAAGTGGTACAAACTTCCAGTTATAAAATAAGTAAGTCACAGGGATAAAAAGTAATATAGCCAATAATGTTGTAATAACATTGTATGGTGACAGTGTCGACTACACTTACCAAGGTTAGCACTGACTTATGTACAGAATTATTGAATCAATGTGTCGTACACCTGAAACTAATATAACATTGTATGTCAACTATACTTCAATAATAAAAATTTTTTAAATAACATAAAACTGAAAAAAAAAAACCCAGGGGATTTATTTTTCAGGAAAACATAGTTTTTCACATCTTCCTGTTATTCTCAACCAGGCAGCAGTAATGACACAGTTGCAATTGCCTGCACATAAGTAAATATGGTCATGGCTTTCATATTGTCATTTTAATTGAGTTACATTAGTACTACAGGTGGTATATTTAATTACCATTTAAAATGTCTTTAAAAATTACATTATGATTCTGCACTGAAATGAAAAGTTGTGTGTTCAGAAAGACACAGAAGCCATGCAGCAGGACATATATTTAATAGTCCAGAAGCAAATTTCCATCCTAAAAGTAATGAATGCTATAATTTATTTTCTTGGACATCAAAACCAAAGTGATTTATTGGCACTAAAGGAGAAAGGCCCTCCAAGAAGATAAAGATGTGTTATCTTTCGCTTCTATTGACTATTACATGCCAAAAAAAGACAATGCCAGCAACAAATTTTGCAGAACAGGTGTCAGTAGCTGATGAAGAAATCCTAAAGATTGTACTGGAGCACTCTCTAAAGAAATGCTGTATTGGTAATGCTCTTAATGGCACAGGAGACCATATCTGGTGACAAAACACAGCCAGATATCAACAACTCTGGGCTTAAAAGGGATGCAGAAAAATTACACTCTAAATGTCAAATTGTTTTAAAAATATGTTAAGCAGGGGCGCCTGGGTGGCTCAGATGGTTGAGCGTCTGCCTTCGGCTCAGGTCATGATCCCAGGGTCCTGGGATCGAGCCCCGCATCGGGCTCCCTGCTAGGCGGGGAGCCTGCTTCTCCCTCTCCCTCTGCTGTTCCCCCTGCTTGTGCTCTCTCACTCTCTCTGTCAAATAAATAAATAAAAAGCTTTAAAAAAAAATATGTTAAGCAATTTATTTCACCAATTTTAAAATATGCACAAATATGATTTATGGTAAAACATCTGTAACAATCTTCAAAAAGCTATTTCAATAAGCATAAGACAAAAATTCTAAGAGATAAAGTACTGTCACAGTTTAATGGGAAGCATGTTTTTCTGCCTTTTTGAGTCAAACTGGTGTCTTATATTAATAAACTTACATCCTATTTTATTTTAATGTTGGGTGGATCCTGAACTATCTGGAAAATCTTGGGGTTGGGGTGAGAGAGGTAAGTGTTCATCAGAAATACAAAATCTAACTTTGGTGGTAAGAAGAAGAAAGATAAATTAGAAAAGACTAAAAGACAGTGAAAAGAAATATAACTTGTGACTAAAACAACAGACCATTGTCACTAATATAGTTCAATATAACAGTACAAGCTGGTCCCCAAAGCACTCCTAAGTCTGGAGTTCAGTCTTGGAGGTGTTGACCCTTGACTGAAAAACAGCCTGTTTCAGAGTCCATCCTCTTCAGTGGGGTTTTGAGGAAAGAGAGGAGAAGTAAGTATCTACTTAGGCAGCTGAATTATCTAAATCAGCTCTATTGCCTCTTGGATTGGTACAAGTTGCAGCCATATTTTGATTTTTTCCCCCCAACACTTTAACGGCATCTACTGCTGTCTGTCCTAGCACTCAGCCCAGAAAAAGTACTGGATTTTATGGGAGAGCTGACTCCATCTGATGCTGATGATGGTATGTGGCTAGGTAAACCATTCATTTTAAAGTGACAGGATACATCCCTTGCAGTGGTTTTAGACCCGTTCCAATACCTAGAACAGCATTTCACTGTGCTACAAAATTAACTTAGACTGACTTTCAGACTCTACATTTTTCATTTCCTTCTGAGTTGCCACACCCTCTGGGAATCAGTCTAGCTCTAAATGATTCAGGCAATGAGGCTTCCATTTCTACCCCTGGGAAACTAATGTACAGTCTAATAGACTGTTAGGAAATAGTTTCTGATATTCAGCCTACATTTTCTTTTCCCTAATTGCATCCCATTACTACATTCTAAACAATTTTTCTTTCTCCTTTATAGCCTACAGATTCTTGTCTAGGACCATTTCAATTTGGCCAAGCTTTATAAATTGGATTGTTTTTGTTGTTTCTACTAGAAGTCAAACTTTCTTGTTTCTAGTTTACTTGCTTGATATTCTGCAAATTCCCTTGCTGCTGGCTATGATAGTCAGAAGACTGCCATTTACTAAGAATGGTCTGACCAGACAAGCATAGGAAATAGTATTGCCCTCTTATTTTGAATGCAAAAATTCAGTTAATATCATGATGGTTGTATATTACATTATCTACATCTTTTCCATTTACACATAGGTTCCAAAAATTGATGTTATTCAAAGGATCCTCCCATAAATTATATTTTGATTTCTCTTATACAGTTTTTGTTTTGCATTCATTATTTTGTGTCCAGCACCTCTTTTAGATCACAATTTGCCAATAAACATCAAATAAGTAGACACTTACCCAATTTTATGGTGTAAACAGCTCGTAAAGAACAAAAATACACCCTACAATAAATATCACTAATCTCAAAGCTCCTTACTGCTAAATGCTTCCCCCCCCCTTTTTTTTTGAAATTTAGGGGGCCGACCGGCTTTGTCTCCCTCTGTGCCCGGGGTGCTGTGCCCGCCTGGCCCGCGCCTCTCCCAGCAGCGCCAGCTCTCCAAGGGCGGCAGGGGAGCGCACGCGAGCGAGGAAGACCGGCGAGGAAGACCGAGCAGACGCCCGAAGACCGAGCAGACGCCCGCCCGACGCGCGGCGGCGACTCCTAGACCGCGCGCGCGGCCACGGAGCTGAGAAGGTAAGGACCCCGGAACCGGGGGCGGCGCCGTCGCTGGCGCACACCCGCGTCACAAATAGGAAGAAACCTTACCTCTTTTGTTTGTTTTGGTAATAAATATATCAAAAACTTATATAATACTTTTTAATGGGTACACTTTCACACCCATTACCTTAGTTAACCCGGATCTTAACTCAATGATTGATTTCCATGATTTCTTTGAGCCCCAAGAGTGGATATGCTGACATTCTCCCTGTCTCACTCTCTCTCTCTCTCATTCTCTCTCCCGGCAACAAATAAAATGTTCTTTTCACTATATCTCACCTTCTAAACCTCATTTATAGGAGACTAAACTTGAATTCTGGGCGCTATAAATAATGGGATAAAGTATTTCTAGACTTCAGTCATCCTCTAAAATGGAAACAAAACAAAACAAAACAAAACAAAAAACTAACCACCCTAATGAAAAACACTCATCCACTGCAGGGGGGAAATGCCCTAAGGGAAGATTTTTATGTGTTCTTAATGGAACCACAGTTTCTAAGAATCTTATTAAGAAGAGAGAGGACAGTTTTGAAAAATCTGCCACCTACTAAATAATGTTGATAAATGTGTGTTGGTTACTGAAGGGTGATAATCTGACTTAACTTTAGAAAAACTGCCATATAATGAGTACTTTTCTATCGAGTATATAACTTTACTAGAAATAATGACTGCAGGATTCATAGCCAAGCCTTCCTGCCATCCTTTCCCCAGTCTCTCTAATTACCTTTCTTGTACATCAGTGGAAAAGAACACCTGAAGCAAGATTCTGTAGGCCACATTCCCCAGAATGGTCTGGGAGCGTTAAAGCAGCAC